>NC_092289.1:15530777-15580777 GCF_036320965.1 Panulirus ornatus | reverse complement strand
CTTGAGTATTACATGATCAACCATGTCTTCCTCCTAATTGATGTCCTCAATAACCACTGTGCTAACTGGGCGCGAGGATACGGTCTAGTAATGATAGTGTATCAGTGCAGATGGGAAGTGTGTGGTTAGGGACACTGTTAGTATATGAGATATTCTCCTGGAAATACCCCAATAAACACGTGTGTGTGTGTGTGTCGTGTGTGTGTGTGTGTGTGTGTGTGTGTGTGTGAGTGTGTGTGTGTGTGTGTGTGTGTGTGTACCTGCATGTCCTGTATGGGGTGGGGGGGGGGGGAGTTTTACACTCGTGGGGGGGCGCTCCATTTCTTAAAGTCTCTGTTTATCACACTTCTTAAACTTCAGTATGCTGTCTAGTGTGTGTGTGTGTGTGTGTGTGTGTGTGTGTGTGTGTGTGTGTGTGTGACCAGCGCCCTGATCCATATATAGGCAGTGAAGCGGCCGAGCAAGCTGCGTGGCGTGACCCTTGACCCGCGTCGGGAGTGGGGAGGAGCCGGGGTGAGGACACGACGACTGTCCCGCCTGCAGATCTAGTCACGAAAGCTTGACCCACCCAGCTGTTTGTGGTGGCGGAGGGTGATGTGTGGCTAGGGTGGTGGCGAAGGGTGGGGGTGGTGGTGGAGTGGTTGTGAGAATGGCGGAGAGCATGTTGGTGTTGGTGGTGGTGTTGGGGAGGTTGTGAGAATGGTGGAGAGCATGATGGTGGTGTTGGAGAGGTTGTGAGAATGGTGGAGAGCATGATGGTGGTGTTGGAGAGGTTGTGAGAATGGTGGAGAGCATGATGATGGTGTTGGTGGTGGTGTTGGGGAGGTTGTGAGAATGGTGGAGAGCATGATGGTGGTGTTGGAGAGGTTGTGAGAATGGTGGAGAGCATGATGGTGGTGTTGGTGGTGGTGGTGCTGGGGAGGCTGTGAGAATGGTGGAGAGCATGATGGTGGTGTTGGTGGTGGTGGTGTGGTGGTGGTGGTGTTGGAGAGGTTGTGAGAATGGTGGAGAGCATGATGGTGGTGTTGGTGGTGGTGTTGGAGAGGTTGTGAGAATGGTGGAGAGCATGATGGTGATGTTGGTGGTGCTGGGGAGGCTGTGAGAATGGTGGAGAGCATCATGATGGTGGTGGTGGAACATCCTCCAACTTTCTCAATACTTCAACTAGTCGGGTGAGAGGAAGGAGGAGGGAGGGGGGACAAACCCACACCCCCTCCCTCTCCATCATCCCCACCATAGTGACACGCCACCACCAACCAAACTCCCCTCATCCCCTCCCCTCTTCACCCGTCTCCTCCCCCACCATCTTCCTGGAGGAGATGGAAGGCCCCTCCCTAATACACCTTCCCCCCCCCACCCTGCCTGGAGCCTCCTCTTAAAGGTCATTTCCGATAACTTCCGGGATGGTGGAAGGGTAAGGGAGGGAGCGGAGGGCGCTTAGCCTCCCTCCCTCCCCCTCGTGACCCGCTGGTCGAGTGGCACTTGACTATGGCAGGTGGAGGGTGGGGTGCGCCCCCCTCCCCCCACCACCACCACCTCTCCCATCTTATGGACAAGAATGACCCTCACCTACAGCGTTACCGGACTCCTCCCACGGCAGGAGTTTACACCTTCAGCTACGTTGCGCCATCGTCAGTCAACGAAACCAAAGAGTACAACCTCGTCAAAGAATTCATCACTCCAGAGGAGTCCAACCTCTCCCTGCTACTTAGTGCAGCGCAGCCTTGAAGCTACATAAACACCTGAAGATGGGGTCCTACTACTACTACTACCACTACTACTACTACTATTACTACTACTACTACTACTACTACTACCACTACTACTACTACCACTACCACTACTAATAATATTATCATTATATAAATATATACATAAATCAATTATACATTCAGGGACACAGGGCGTCTTACACATAATACATACACAGGATCTGCAATATACACAAGGCTTATGTAATATATCACAGTAACATCAAGTGAATCTATATTGCACGAGGGCAATCTATATTCTATATTCACGAAGTAGACCCCTACAGAGGATGGGTTTATGTACGCACCCTGGTCCGGTACGACAGGTGTGGGCCACTGTCAACATAAAAGTCAGCTGTGTACATCAGCGAGTGTTAAGTCTACACAGACGAAGCATTTCTGCGAGGGGTGTGGTTGGAGGGGTGACATGGCTATGGGTAGATGGAGGCATAGAGCAGAGAGTAGGTGGGATACAGTGACTAAGCGATATGTGGGCTCCAAAGTGGGTCCATGGGGGCCTAGGATCGTGGAGCCCAGAGTGGGGCCCCCACGACTGCGCTTTTGTGGGCAGGCGATACCTACCCGTCCACTCCTGCAGGAGCGAAGTCCTACATCAGAAGTGTACGATCCAAGGTGCCTGTCCAGGTGTGAGTACAGTGTGTGGGGCCCTTGTGGCATACGTGCATTCATGTTTGGATGTGTGTGTGTGTGTGTGTGTGTATCATCACGACATCCACATACGTTCGATATCCACTCACCCTACATCCACATTATCCTCCCTACCCACACACACACTCACCCTTCCCACATGTGGAGCTTCCCGTCCTCCACCCCATGAGTCAAGGCGACCCTCCCTCACTCCCTTCCTCCCTCCCTCTGTCAATAGCGTGGCCATGACCGGGTTTTCTGTGCCTCAGCTGATGCTCCGCTACACTCCACAAGGGGGAGCTGCTGCTCCTCCTCCTCCTCAAGCTGCTGTCTCTGTCGACCACAGCCTTAAATGATGAAGCCGTGCCGTCGACCATAAGCCTCCAGCTTAATTCTAAGCTGTCTTGTCGACCGTGGCCTCCCCAGCTTAAAGCCGTTCTGTCGACCATAGCCCCTGGCTTTATGAAGCTGTTCTGTCGACCTCAGCCCCAGCTTCAATCAGCTTTTCTGTCGAAGACAGCCCTAACTGAAGCTGTTATGTCGAACAAAGTCCCCAGCTTAAATCAAAGCCGTTCTGTCGACCAAAGCCCCCCAGCTTTATGAAGCTGTTCTGTCGACCTCAGCCCCCAGCTTCAATAAGCTTCTCCCAACTGAAGCTGTTATATCGACCACAGCCACAGCTTCATGAGGGCGATCTGCGTAACACAGCTCAAGCTGTTCTAATACCTCAGCTCAATCTTCTCACTGGCGTAAATGTAAACGCTCAGCGTTTGGTCTGGTAAAAAAAAATTTAAGAAAAAAAAGAAATTGTCTCTTCCTGATGTAGACGAACTGAAGTGACCATCGAGACCCTCCTATTGTTCCTGGTGGATATGTCACGAGTGACCGTAACTTACACTCGAGTGACCGTAACTTACACTCGAGTGACCGTAACTTACACTCGTGACCGTAACTCACACTCGTGACCGTAACTCACACACTGGTGACCGTAACTCACACTCGAGTGGCCGTAACTCACACTCGAGTGATCGTAACTCACACTCGAGTGACCGTAACTCATACTCGAGTGGCCGTAACTCACACTCATGACCGTAACTCATTCGAGTGACCGTAACTCACACTCGAGTGACCGCAACTCATACTCGAGTGACCGTAACTCACACTCATGACCGTAACTCATATTCGAGTGACCGTAACTCACACTCGAGTGACCGTAACTCACACTCGAGTGACCGTAACTCATACTCGAGTGACCGTAGCTCACACTCGAGTGACCGTAACACACTCGAGTGACCGTAACTCATACTCGAGTGACCGTAGTTAACACTCGAGTGACCTTGACTCACTCTAGACCGTAACTCACACTCGAGTGACCGTAACTCAGACTCCATCCCAGTCATGCACATGAGGTCATCATGAATTAACAATGACAGGTTTCATCCCTTGCCCAGGACACGTCCGTGGTGTCATGAGAGGTGCGGGGGATAACCGTAGTGGCAAAATGAGGAACTTGACTTGGTGTGAGGAAAGTTACGTGTGACGTGTGAAGGTGACGGTGGGAAGAGGTGGGGGTCTGGGTCTTGTGTGACGTGAAGGTGAAGGGTCTGGGTCTTGTGTGTGACGTGAAGGTAATGGTGGAGAAGGTGGGGGTCTGGATCTTGTGTTACGTGAAGGTGACGGTGTAGGAGGTGAGGGGTCTGGGTCTTGTGTGACGTGAAGGTGACGGTGGAGGAGGTGGGATCTGGGTCTTGTGAGACGTGACGGTGGAGGAGATGGGGGTCTGGGTCCTGTGTGACGTGAAGGTGAACAGCGCAGGAGGAGGGCCTGGGGTTGGTTTCCTCTCCTCTCCGTCGGCAGGAGGGGAAACCTCAAGTTACGCCTCCTGACGAAGGGCTGAGCGACGTCCGCCCGCCCACCCCTTCGCCAGACGCAGCCCTCCTCACGTGTCCACGACCTCCACAAATATTCCATTTTTTCTACGCCCCCTTCTCCCCACTTCTCTCTCTCTCTCCCCACTCCCCACCTCTCTCTCTCCCCACTCCCCACCTCTCTCTCTCCCCACCCCCAACCTCCCCGGTACATGAGGGGCGAGTCCTTATTAGGAGGGGGGCAGCAGATGAGGTCCGTGGCACTCCTACTGCCGACGCTGGGCCGCTCCTCACTGCTGGCACTGTGACGTCACGCCCGGAGGAGGCCAACACCCCACACCTCCCCCCTTTAGCGAGTTCAGAGTCAAGTTCCATTGGCATACATAATACACAGCGGCCCAGCCATATACGGGGGCACGGCAGGGAGGGTCGGACCTCAGACGCTGTGTGTGTGTGTGTGTGTGTGTGTGTGTGTGTGTGTGTGTGTGTGAGTGTGTGTGGGGAGCTGGCCTACTACTGTGCCTGGCCTCGTCGCCGTTGTCAGCCTGCTCCACTCGTGGCCTGGCTTCCCCCGACCCCTTGGCACACACACACACACACACGCACACACACACGCCTACCTCGGAGCTCAAACCAGTGACCCCCAGATCTGGTGCCTCTCCCTGTGTCCACCACTCACCCCACTATCTACCTACAGCCCTGACCCTCCCCCCGCCCATCTACCTCCGCTTCTTTCCCTCCTTTTTTACCTCCGCATCACCTCTTCTACCAGTGACCCTTGCTCACTCCTGACCTCATCCACCAGCGACCCTGGCCCTTCCTGGCCTCTCCACGAGTGACCCTGCTCCCATCTGGCCTCTCCACCAGTGACCCTGGCCCCTCCTCACCTCAGCACCAGCGACCCTGGGGCCCTATTGACCTCTCCACCTGTGACCCTCCTCCACCTTGACCTCTCTACCTGTGACCATGGCCCCCTCCTCGACCTCTCCACTTTTGACCCTGCTCCCGTCTGACCTAATTCATGAGAGTGACCCCCCCTCCCTACCACTGACACCGTAAAAGTGATCCCTGTCAACACGTAGCTCCCGACGCCTCGAACCAAGGGCCCCACCTGCAGGGACCCCACCTGGCTGTCCTCCCCACTCGACCAGCCACCAGCTGTCGACCAGACACACCGCCACTGACCTAACCTAACCTCCCCCGAACTCTCTTACCAGCGACCGTGGTGCTGGAGGTACTGCTGCAGGTGCTTCTACAGGAGGCGTTGACTCTTTCAAACCGTGACACCACTCCACAGCCAACCGCTCCAGACCTGACACCTCCCCACAGCGACCACAACACCTGGCATCCCCACACCCACCGCTCCAGACTTAACCTCTCCACAGCGACCACAACACCTGGCATCCCCACACCCACCGCTCCAGACTTAACCTCTCCACAGCGACCACAAGACCTGGCATCTCCATAGCCAACCGCTACAAACTTAACCTCTCCACAGCGACCACAAGACCTGGCATCCCCACAACCACCACTCCAGACTTAACCTTCCCACAGCGACCACAAGACCTGGCATCCCCACAACCACCGCTCCAGACTTAACCTCCCCACAGCGACCACAAGACCTGGCATCTCCACAGCCAACCGCTCCAGACTTAACCTCCCCACAGCGACCACAAGACCTGGCATCCCCACAACCACCGCTCCAGACTTAACCTCCCCACAGCGACCACAAGACCTGGCATCTCCACAGCCAACCGCTCCAGACTTAACCTCCCCACAGCGACCACAAGACCTGGCATCTCCACAGCCAACCGCTCCAGACTTAACCTCTCCACAGCGACCACAACACCTGGCATCTCCACAGCCAACGCTCCAGACCTAACCTCTCCACAGCGACCACAAGACCTGGCATCCCCACAACCACCGCTCCAGACTTAACCTCTCCACAGCGACCACAACACCTGGCATCCCCACAACCACCGCTCCAGACTTAACCTCCCCACAGCGACCACAAGACCTGGCATCCCCACAACCACCGCTCCAGACTTAACCTCTCCACAGCGACCACAAGACCTGGCATCCCCACAGCCAACCGCTCCAGACTTAACCTCTCCACAGCGACCACAAGACCTGGCATCTCCACACCCACCGCTCCAGACTTAACCTCTCCACAGCGACCACAAGACCTGGCATCTCCACACCCACCGCTCCAGACTTAACCTCTCCACAGCGACCACAAGACCTGGCATCTCCACACCCACCGCTCCAGACTTAACCTCTCCACAGCGACCACAAGACCTGGCATCTCCACAACCACCGCTCCAGACTTAACCTCCCCACAGCGACCACAAGACCTGGCATCCCCACAACCACCGCTCCAGACTTAACCTCTCCACAGCGACCGGTCTGGACGCCACCGACCCCTCCACAGCGACCAGGAGGTCCAGGCAACCTTCCAATGCTCCTGGAAGAGGAGAGAGTAAATCAAAGTAAACCCAACCGAAGGGACCCGTTTTTGAACAGATCCTCTCGTACTAACTTACCGGATTTGATTGATGCACTAAACGCCTGCCACAGACACACACAGACACACACACATACACACCCGGTCAGGCAAGGGCGACAACCCGATGATGATCACCGAGGAGGTTCGTCCTTACCGCTTGACACGACCCGTCGCCGCCGGTAATTTTGCAAAAAGGGGGGGCGGGGGGTGGCGGCGACACCTGTCATCATACCCGACCCCCCCCAACCCAAACCTTCCCCCCCTTCTAACCCGATCCCCCGTGACGCGATGTCTATCAGCCTCAGGTAGGGGTAAGAGAGAGAGAGAGAGAGAGAGAGAGAGAGAGAGAGAGAGAGAGAGAGAGAGAGAGAGAGAGAGAGAGAGAGAGAGAATTACGGTCTCAAGAGAGAATTTCGGGGACGGCGCGATGCCATTTCTCGCGGGGGATTCGTCTAGGCCGGGCCACAATCCCACATGAACTGTGAATTTCTTCACGGTGTAAGACACAACATAGAGAGTCGTTGCTTGAACGCGACAGGAGGGCCACAGCGATGTGGGTGACCGAAGGACTTCGCTGATAACCCACGAAGGAAAAGGGAAACCCATGTGTACAGTCCTTCAGGAGGTAAGCCACGACGCCAATAGCAACAACCTTGTATAACCGAGCCTTATTCTAGCAAAGACAACATCTAGTTGTCTACAAAGACAGCATCTAGTAGTCTACAAAGATAACATCTAGTAGTCTACAAAGCCAACATCTAGTAGTCTACATAGCCAAAATCTAGTAGTCTACAAAGACAACATCTAGTAGTCTACAAAGACATCTAGTAGTCTACAAAGACAGCATCTAGGAGTCTACTAAGACAACATCTAATAGTTTACTATATAGATCTGTTGGTTCCTCCTACTTGTGTCTATCGGCACACGTCTATTTCCTTTAAATAGATCTGTTGGTTCCTCCTACTTGTGTCTATGTACACACGTCTATTTCCTTCCAATAGATCTGTTGGTTCCTCCTGGATTACGTGCTTTTGGACCTTTACACGAGAACGCAACGCTGCGATCGGCCGCCCCCTGCATGAAACGCGAGTTCGACCGAAGCACCAACTTCAACATGTTCCTCCTCCCCCTGGAGGCGTACGAGGGAGAGCGGGAGAGGGTTTCTCTGACGGTGCCTTGATATGAGGCTCTCCCTCACCAGTAACGCTGTGGCATGTCTGTATCAGCCTTCAGGAGACCAGCAGGAGGCACTCTGTTTGCCATGTTACCGAGAGAAACAAAGTCCCAGCCTCTCTCCTGGTTGGTGGGAGGGCAGGTCTCTGGTAGATGGTAGGTCCTGGGTAGAAGGTAGGTCGTGGGTAGAAGGTAGGTCCTGGTTAGAAGGCAGGTCCTGGTTGGAAGGAAGGTCCTGGGAAGAGGGCAGTTCGTGGGTAGAAGGTAGGTCCTGGTTAGAAGGCAGGTCCTGGTTAGAAGGCAGGTCCTGGGAAGAGGGCAGTTCGTGGGTAGAAGGTAGGTCCTGGGTAGAACGCAGGTGGTGGGTAGAGGGCAGGTCCTGGGTAGAAGGCAGGTCCTGGGTAGAGGGCAGGTCCTGGGTAGAAGGTAGGTCCTGGGTAGAGGGCAGGTCCTGGATAGAAGGTAGGTCCTGGGTAGAGGGCAGGTCCTGGGTAGAGGGCAGGTCCTGGGTAGAGGGCAGATCTTGGGTAGAGGGCAGGTCCTGGGTAGAGGGGAGGTCCTGGGTAGAAGGTAGGTCCTGGGTAGAGGGCAGGTCCTGGGAAGGTAGGTCCTGGGTAGAGGGCAGGTCTTGGGTAGAAGGCAGGTCCGGGGTAGAGGGCAGGTCTTGGGTAGAAGGTAGGTCCTGGGTAGAGGGCAGGTCCTGGGCAGGGGAGCAGGGCGAGCAGACGGGGAGGGAGGGTGAAGGAGCAGGCGACCCCCTTGATTAGCAGGTGAAGGCGGGAGGCGTCAGGTGACTTGGAGTACATATGTATCTGGGTGAGCACCACGACTCGCCAGGCCTGGCCAGGTCACACGACCTGACATTACCTGGACCAGCTGGGCCACACGTCAGCCCAGGTTACCCAATGCTAAGAAAGGTGACAACCTCGGAGAGGTTCACGTACACCCAGGTGAACGTGTGAGTTAAGTAGGTGAGGCCAGGTGAGATCAGGTGAGGCCAGATGAGATCAGGTGAGGACAGATGAGATCAGGTGAGGCCAGATGAGATCAGGTGAGGCCAGGTGAGATCAGGTGAGGCCAGATGAGATCAGGTGAGGCCAGATAAGATCAGGTGAGGCCAGATGAGATCAGGTGAGTTCAGATGAGATCAGGTGAGGACAGATGAGTTTAGGTGAGGCCAGGTGAGGTCAGGAGACCAAATGAGGCCAGGTGAAATCATGTGAGGCCAGATGACATCAGGTGAGGCCAGGTGAAATCATGTGAGGCCAGATGAGATCAGGTGAGGCCAGATGAGATTTGGTGAGATCAGGTGAGGCCAGATGAGATTTGGTGAGGCCAGGTGAGATCAGGTGAGGCCAGATGAGATAAGATGAGGACAGATGAGATTTGATGAGGCCAGATGAGATCAGGTGAGGCCAGGTGAGATCAGGAGACCAGATGAGGCCAGGTGAGAGATCAGGTGAGGCCATGTGAGGCCAGATGAGATCAGGTGAGCTCAGGTGAGGCCAGGTGAAGGTGAGATCATGGCTGGGCGGGGAGAGGAGCCTGCCTCATCGTTCGTACTCTTAGGCTGGGCCGGGTGAAGGTGGTGTGCATGTAGCGGGGTGTTCTTCGATCGTTATCTCGCACATATTTACTTTTGTTTACGAAGAATTCTCCATGCAAATGTATGCAGACGTGCACACACATCCTCGTGTGTGTGTGTGTGTGTGTGTGTGTGTGTGTGTGTGTGTGTGTGTGTGTCTCCCCGAGCCAGAGTAAGCTCATAATGCGTACATAATGTGTCCTGAGTCAAGCCAAGGGGGCGCGAGTGCCACAAGACCTGCATGCAGAAGACCCGGTCCAGCCCCAACAGAATACGAGACTCGGTCTGCCTGTTGTCACCACGACACACACACACACACACACACACACACACCTGCCCCAACCCTGGTGCCCCGGTGTCTGTCTGTCTTCGGGCACTGAGGTGTAGCTGTGTGTGTGTGTGTGTGTGTGTGTGTGTGTGTGTGTGTGGATCCTGACGTATATCGCCTGTTGCTCTCATTTCTTCCAAATTCTGATTCTCTCCGCGACATCCTTTTTCCCTTAAGCATCTCGAACGGTCGCGTCTCCGATCATCACTATGGCTTCCGTAAGAGGAGAGATCCAGTGGCTCATACCCTTCTATCTCGCCGACGTCTGGCCATCATCTCTTGAGAGAGACTCTGGGGGGGAACCCAGTATTGTGGCCCGCGATCCGTCGAGAACCTTTTGACAAGGTGAGGCACTGGGGTTTAATCTTCAAGCTTCCCTCTTTGGTCTCCCTTTTTGTTGATGGCTCACACCCATCAAGGGCGGGGTCCCTCAGGGCGATGTCCTTGTCTCCTACATAGTCTTCCTCCATTTGTTATCAACGATTTTCCGTGTCTCCAACCAAACGACCAAATGCAATCGTAAGCCAACGACTCGGTAATACGATCCCTCCTTTCCTAGGATCGATGTGTCTCTCTCCGTCTCCTCTGAACCGCCTCTATCAACTCGAGATCTGCAAAGGATCTCCCCACTGAGGTAGGTCTAATGTCTCTTTAACACCCTCACACTCGCCCTCTCCCCTTTTCTTAAAACCCCCAGCCCCCGCCTCCCTCTAGACTAGTTCATCTCCCTTCGACGCCTCTGTAGTGCCACCGGGGCTCATCGCTATGAACACACACCCGGTCTCACCGTCACGTCTAAAGCTAACTTGGAGGCTCCACGCTCCTCAGGGAGCTACTAAGTCTGCCTCTACGAAACTGTTCGGTCCTGCCTACATCAGCTGCTCTGATGATGCAAAGGACTTGATCGGTCCTCGTATGGACGAAAGCAGCTGGAGGGAGGGGATTCTAGCTCTCCATACTCACCTGACGGAGTTGGGCTCAAGGGCATTCCGAACGATCAACACTCCCAGCCGGAGGTCAAAATCTGACTCAACTGTAATTCCGTTTTTCTCCGTCCAAAAGCCTTTCTACTTCTGTAACCCCCCCCCCCCCTCACACCCACACACACGCTCCCGTTGGCTAATCCATGCCATTCTCGACAAACTAGCGCGTTGGATGATTACTGACTGGCTACTGGCAACTAACTGAAAAAAGCGGACCGTTGTGATGTTTGTTTCTTTCCCTACGCCGCTGCGCTTTGGAAATCTTTCACACCTTCCAACGCCCTTCCCTGACACCTCCGACCTGGCAGGTTTTTCCCCGCTTCGCCTAAAAAGTCGATGCTCTCTTTCTCCCTCATCTTCTTCGTTGTCTCTTTCATCTTCTTCGTTGTCTCTTCCATCTTCTTCGTTATCTCTTTCATCTTCTTCGTTATCTCTTTCCTCTTCTTTGTTGTCTCTTTCATCTTCTTCGTTGTCTCTTTCCATCTTCTTCGTTGTCTCTTTCATCTTCTTCGTTACCTCTTTCATCTTCTTCGTTATCTCTTTCCTCTTCTTCGTTGTCTCTTTCATCTTCTTCGTATCGCAGTTAAGGCCTCGCCTCGGTGGGAGCCTTCGTTCGTGACTGGAGCCTCCGACACGGGAGGGACAAAAATGGGTCTGGGCGTTTATCTCCGGGTGCGAAGACTGATGTGTGCGTCTGGGTACGTCTGGGCGGGTGTCTGGATGCGTCAATATGCCTCCAGTGTGTTCCCTGCGCACAGGTCGGGGTTGGTTGGGGGGGACGGACGTCTGGAAGTCTACTGCCACAGAGAGAGAGAGAGAGA
This sequence comes from Panulirus ornatus, assembly GCF_036320965.1. Lineage (NCBI taxonomy): Eukaryota > Metazoa > Arthropoda > Malacostraca > Decapoda > Palinuridae > Panulirus > Panulirus ornatus. Next base: position 15,569,114 of record NC_092289.1, on the reverse strand, counting down.
GAGAGAGAGAGAGAGAGAGAGAGAGAGAGAGAGAGAGAGAGAGAGAGAGAGAGAGAGAGAGTCAGAACGCGTTTGGACGTCTGTGCACGTACCACCTGCAGGCTGACTACCAGCGTCCCTCTGTCTGTCTCACTGTTTTCTCTAACAAACTAACTATCCATCTAACTACCTCACTGACTATCTAACTACCTCACTAACTACTACTACTACCACCTCACTTACTATCTAACCACCTCACTAACTACTACTACTACTACCTCACTGACTATCTAACTACCTCAGTAACTACTACCACTACTACCTCACTAACTACTACTACTACCTCACTGACTATCTAACTACCTCACTAACTACTATTACTACCACCACCTCATTTACTGACTTACTAAGTAAGTAACTAACATCAAATCAGGTGGACTTGTTCCTAGTGCATTTCTCTCATCATCTGTAAGATTCCGTGAGGACCCATGTGTTAACCCGTCCCTTCTGTCCGTCTTGCTCTCTCTGTCTCTCTCACTCCAATCCTCCGCCTGTCCGGGCTGGGCTGGGCTGGCTCAACTCAACAGTCTACGTGTTTACCCACTTACCAGTCACCTCAACACTGTCCAATCCAAGGATAAATCTAATTCTAATTCTATTCAAACTCATACGAAGTCTTTTGCCCCACATGCGTCCTGCCTCCGCTCAAATCTCAATCGTTTCTACTGTCAACTGTGTCTACGTTAAATTGTGATGAAATGATCATTTTTTTTCTTTATTTCTCTCCTCATCACAATTCTTATCTGCGTGGTGTTCACTCCTCTTTAATCCATCTCCTGTAGAGAGGAGACGACGGCTGGAGGTGTGGCACACGCCATCTGCACCATGTACGTCCACTGAACACCATGACACCCACCCATACAACGATGGTGGCTCCTCCCTACCACACACACACACACACACACACACACATATCCTTACCTACTCTACAGGTAACTCCCGAAGGAGGAGAGAGTGCTGACACACACACACACACACATCCTTCTTACAATCTCTACAGGTAACTCGCGAAGGAGGAGAGAGTGCTGAGCTGTAAGTCCCTGTATGACGCTCTCGTCTGTGAACCAAAAAACCACCCAAAAAACTCATAAACATGAACTTTTACGTGAATCGTACTTTTCAGGAAGTCCCCACGTATAAATAAATCAATCAAAAAGCAAAGACTCTCGTCCAAGACGTCGTTTTTAAAAAAGGGCCCCCATGACTCAGGGTGGGGACACTGGCGTTTTCTGTTCTCTCCTGGGCAGTGTTCGTCTTGTGGTCACAAAAGCTTGTGTGTCGTGTCAAAGTCAGCTGATCTGAAAGTCCCCACGGACACCCCGCGACATTAGGCTGAGATAGGAAAAAAAAATATAAGGCTTCGTTCATCTGACTATAACTAGATAGATAAGGCATTTCTGTGACTGTGGGATGGAGGGTCTGTGGCTAAGGGGTTAAGGTGGAGGGTCTGTGGCTAAGGGGGTAAGGTGGAGGGTCTGTGGCTAAGGGGTAAGGTGGAGGGTCTGTGGCTAAGGGGTTAAGGTGGAGTGTCTGTGGCTAAGGGGTAAGGTGGAGGGTCTGTGGCTAAGGGGTAAGGTGGAGGGTCTGAGGCTAAGGGGTAAGGTGGAGGCCATGGATGTCAGTACAGAGGGTCCTCTCTCCGTCTTGGTAAGGGAGGAACGGTGTCAACGAGCAGTAACGAGGATAAAAAAAAAAAAAAACAGGGCACACTAGAGCAACGGAATACACACACACACACACACACACAGGACTGAAGACCATGGATGACAGTGTGTTGTCGTTGTCGACAAGGATTGCTTCGCGACCCTCGGACACGACCCTCAACCACCCGACGTCGAGCGCGCCAGGCCGTCGGGGTAATGCCGTCGTAACCTGGGGGTCTACTAACTAGGCACAGTCGTGCTTACGAAGCCCTCGAGTTGACTCCTGGCGGAGGATGTCGGACGCGCCGCCACACTACTACTACAGGTTGCTACCGACCGACTCTTTCTCCTCCTCCTCCTCCTCCCACACCTATCCACTCACTCGACCCAGGTTCCTCGTGCCTCAACACCTCCTGGTGTGTGGCAGGCCAGGTTGCTGCTCCCGCCTGGGAAGGGTTCCGCCACGCCGGCAGTCCATCTTTTTTTCTTTTCCATTTTCTTCATCCGCGGGAGTCAGGAGAGAGAGAGAGAGAGAGAGAGAGAGAGAGAGAGAGAGAGAGAGAGAGAGAGAGAGAGAGAGAGAGAGAGAGAGAGAGAGAGAGAGAATACTACTACCCACGTATCTCCGGCGTGTCGTAAGAGGCGACTTCAAAGGGTCAGGAAATGTGTGTGTGTGTGTGTGTGTGTGTGTGTGTGTTGGGGGGCGGAGGGTAAGGGGAAAGGGGGGGAAAGGAGGGGGTAGGAGAAGAATCCTCCCCTCCTGTATCATTACCATTTAACGCAGGAGCAGCTGGAGGAGGAGGAGGAGGAGGAGGAGGAGCAGCTGGAGGAGGAGGAGGAGGAGGAAAGCGAAGAGATTATTTTTCCGTCGTCGGAGACCCAACAACTTCCTGACGCCTCCTCGCTGCAGGAGCGACAACGCGTTCGATACAAAGGAAACTTTTTTCCTTAACACGACCGGCCAGGTAGGGTGAGGTAGGGCGCCCCCAAGCACGTGAGAGTGCTGGACTCCTCCTTCCCTCTCTCCTCTTCTCCCGTGCCAGGTGCATTTGGTGGTCCTTCTGCCTATATAAGGACGTCCTGACCCATCCCTAGACGTGGCAGAAAAGGGCACCGCCTTACCCGTCCGTGTCCACGGGCTGGAGGATGACAACGTCTACTGCTGGTGGTGGTGGCGGCGGTGGTGGCCATCTCCATCAGCAGCACCACCACCAGTCCTCCTCCTCCTCCTCCTCCTCCCCCAGCAGACAGAATCAATATTGGCAAGGTACTCTGGAGCCGGGCCGGCAGCAGGATCCCTCCGGACCACCATGGGGCTCCAAGTGACTTGTGGGAGATAAGTCATATCCTACCTACTGGCGGAGGAGCTGACGAAATCCTATTTACTGACGAAGGAGCTGACGAAGTTCTACCCACTAACGGAGGACCTGATGAAATTCCACCTACTGACGGAGGAGATAACGAAGTTCTACCTACTGACGGAGGAGATGACGAAGTTCTACCTACTGACGGAGGAGATGACGAAGTTCTACCTTCTGACAGAGGAGTTGACGAAATCCTATTTACTGACGAAGATCTACCTACTGACGGAGGAGATGACGAAGTTCTACCTACTGACGGAGGAGCTGACGTTCTACCTACTGACAGAGGAGTTGACGAAATCCTGTTTACTGACGAAGATTTACTTACTGACGGAGGAGCTGACCCTTGAGCACGACGGTACGACCATGGACCACGAGGGTAGGACCCTTAAGCACGACTGAACGCCCCAAGGGCACGGTATAGCTCGACCTTCCACACGACCCTTAGTCCAATAGTCCATCCCGGATGTCTCCCAGGACCCACACTGGAGGTTCCGTCTGTCGCCCGGTGTGTTGTGCCCGTTGCATGTACTATATACCCCTCGCCATGTACACACACCTCCACCCACACCATCACAGCCACACGTCGCCTGTGTACATCCAGACCAGGGCCTTAACGGCGAGGTCAAAAAATGGGTTTATCTTATGATGGACTGGCCTTTGACTTGACCCTTGCACAGGCTAGGTCGTCACATCCAGGGGTCGTACCGTCGAGGTCACTGGTCGTACCGTCGTACTCCAGGGTCTTGTCGTCGTACATAGGGGTTCGTTCCGTCGTACTCAAGAGAGTCGTGCCGTCGTACTCAAGGATCGTTCCGTCGTACTCAAGATCGTGCCGTCGTACTCAAGGATCGTACCGTCATGCTCGAGTCGTGCCGTCGTGCTCAAGGATCGTACCGTCGTGCTCGAGTCGTACTGTCGTACTCAAGAGTCATACCGTTGTGCTCGAGTCGTATCGTCGTGCTCGAGTCGTATCGTCGTACTCAAGAGTCGTGCAGTCGTCCTCAAGGATCGTACCGTCGTACTCAAGAGTCGCACCGTCGTACCCAAAGATCGTACCGTCGTGCCCAAGAGATGTACCGTCGTACCCAAAGATCGTACCGTCGTGCTCAAGAGTCGTGCCGTCGTACTCGAGTCGTACCGTCGTACCCAAGGATCGTACCGTCGTGCTCAAGAGTCGCACCGCCGTGCTCAAGAGTCGTACCGTCGTACTCGAGAGTCGTACCGTCGTACTCAAGACTCGTACCGTCGTACTCAAGAGTCGTACCGTCGTACTCAAGAGTCGCACCGTCGTGGTCAAGAGTCGCACCGTCGTGCTCGAGTCGTACCGACATGCTCGAGTCGTGCCGTCGTGCTCAAGGATCGTACCGTCGTGCTCGAGTCCTACTGTCGTACTCAAGAGCCGTACCGTTGTGCTCGAGTCGTATCGTCGTGCTCGAGTCGTATCGTCGTACTCAAGAGTCGTGCAGTCGTGCTTAAGGATCGTACCGTCGTACTCAAGAGTCGCACCGTCGTACCCAAAGATCGTACCGTCGTGCCCAAGAGATGTACCGTCGTACCCAAAGATCGTACCGTCGTGCTCAAGAGTCGTGCCGTCGTACTCAAGAGTCGTACCGTCGTACTCAAGAGTCGCACCGTCGTACTCGAGTCGTACCGTCGTGGTCAAGAGTCGCACCGCCGTGCTCAAGAGTCCCACCGTCGTACTCAAGAGTCGTACCGTCGTGCTCAAGAGTCGCACCGCCGTGCTCAAGTGTCGCACCGTCGTACTCAAGGGTCGCACCGTCGTCATCAAGGAATCGTACCGTCAAGAGGGTACACGGGGGGTAATTTTAAGACAAACATGGATCATTACAATTCATCAGGGAACAACCGACAATTGTACCATCTCCCTCCCTCAGCCACTGTCTTGGGTCCACTCTCCTCCACGCCACAGTTCTCGCTGCTTCTTAAAACCCAAGCGATCGTACCGTCAAGAGGGTACACGGGGGGTAATTTTAAGACAAACATGGATCATTACAATTCATCAGGGAACAACCGACAATTGTACCATCTCCCTCCCTCAGCCACTGTCTTGGGTCCACTCTCCTCCACGCCACAGTTCTCGCTGCTTCTTAAAACCCCAGCGATCGTACCGTCAAGAGGGTACACGGGGGGTAATTTTAAGACAAACATGGATCATTACAATTCATCAGGGAACAACCGACAATTGTACCATCTCCCTCCCTCAGCCACTGTCTTGGGTCCACTCTCCTCCACGCCACAGTTCTCGCTGCTTCTTAAAACCCCAGCGATCTCACGGGACGTTGCTCCCTCCTCCTCCTCTCGCCTCTCCACCCCAGCAACTGCCTATGGAGACTCGCCAGATACGAGGGAAACGTGCAGCAGGCAGGGAGGCGTCGGGAGGAGCGGAAAATCTATGGAAGTGATGACACCTCGACGATGCAAAAGCAAGGTATCAAAGTGTCTGTAACTTCTGCATGGGTTGATACAGTAACTGTTACTATGATACAAATGAAAATGTTAACCATGAAGAAAAAAAAAGAGAGACTCGATAAACATACAGATACATTCAATAGGTGACTGAAAAAAATGGTACGTGTATTGATGACTGTGTGTGTGTGTGTGTGTGTGTGTGTGTCTCATGGCCTTGCTGGGTGACTGGGGTTGGGATGGAGGGAGGGAAGGAATGGATAGCATGAGGCAAGGATATTCACCATGACCATCTGTGTGTGTGTGTGTGTGTGTGTGTGGATGGCGTTAAGGTCGCGAGGGGACAGCGAAAGAGGAGGAGGAGGTCTGCATCAGATAACAAGGGGACCTTGACAAAGTCCAGATCTCGTCTCACACTGGCTGACGAAGCTTACTTAACCCAACTGGAGGTAGAGTAACTCACAGTGAGAGAAGGACTTGATACGAGTAATAATAACTTACCCTGAGTCAATGGAAAGTAATGAGGAAGGATTACAGTGAGAGGCCACAATATGACTGAGATCCAGCAGGAAATGACCCAAAGGGAAACTCGGAGATGAGTCTCCAACCTGTCACTATATTCTCACACTTAAAGGAATAACCACAAACAGAACACATCATTCAAGAAGGTGAAATGTAGTAGAGAATGTAGAAGTGATGGGACGGCCCCTACGAGTGTAGAAAAAGCTCCCTCCTTACCCACAGTACAAATAGGCATTTACACACACACACACACACACACACACACACACATACACACACACACACACAACCCCCTGGCCTCTACTCTCTCACATACTGAAAACAAATGAATCAAAATCATCCTATAACTCCGATTAAATTGATAACCAAACCCATAAATCCCTGGCGGGTTAATAGAGTATCTCCCTACCTAATAACCAGAGGGGGGGGAGAATGATCAATACTATCAACACAAAGGGGTTCTAAATGGGGCGCTGGTTTATTGATGCGATCAACAACGGGTTTGAAAAAAAAAAAAAAGAGAGGATGAATGAGACTCGATCCACATTTAACTTAGGTACGCTTAAACGGCAATTACCACTCCATCCATATTCGAAGTCTGTTCTCCCCATCCACTTCCCCTACCTTCCCTACCCACTTGGTATGTGTGGTGGTCAGGTAATGACCACAGGATATCCCACGTTAAGACTGTAATGACCAGAGGAGGAGGTGACTGCACACAAGACCCCCCCTCTCCTCCTCCTCCTCCGAGTGCCTCTCAGAACCCTTCGTTGTACTCCGTCTTAAAACAGTCAGTCCTACGAGCCTCCACACACACACACACACACACACACACACACACACACACGCACACACATACACACACACACACACAATTATGTAATGGAACGCTTAATGGGTGGGTTAGGTCTCTCTCTCTTTCTCTTTCTCTCTTGGATCTTTGGGTCTGCGTATCTATGTAACTCCTCTCTCTCTCTCTCTCTCTCTCTCTCTCTCTCTCTCTCTCTCTCTCTCTCTCTCTCTCTCTCGTTAGTGGACAATCAACCCCATTATACCAATTCTCTCATTAGAAAAGAAACACACAATGAACAGCCTGAGCCAGAGAACCTGGCGACGGGTCACATACATAACCTAACGACCTCGTTTGACCCCCCTCATCACAGATCACTATCGTACCTCCAAGGTTCCGATAAAACACCATCGCGCAACGTTGGCGGTGCAAAATAAAAAGTTTTCTCCGATATCAAAACGACAAGTCTCTTTTGGTGTAGCGGTTAGCGTTCTGGACCGTGACGCGTTCACGGGCCGCCCAGGGTCGAGCAGATGGGTTCGAATCGTGGGTGAGGCAGTCGGTCCACAGTCAACCCAGTTGATCATCCGCCCACTAGGGATTGGTCGATAAAATAGGCGCTTGGCTCAGGCTAGGATATATATATGTATATATATATATATATATATATATATATATATATATATATATATATATATATATATATATATATATATATATATATATATATAAGGGTCAGAATATAGGCCAGTCCGTTACAACCAAGAGCCCTACCGTTGTTCTCGAGGGAAGGTGGATGTCAGGGTCTTGCCCTGCACCAGCAGAAGGAGGAGGTGGAGGAGGAGGAGGGTCGGCACGTCCGCTCGGGGCCCCAGCCCACACACACACACACACACCTTAACGAGCGTTGCCCCAGTGACACACACATCATTACCACTGGCGTTAAGACAACCTACAGCTCCTACTACTACTACCACTACTACTACCACCACTATTACTACTACCACTACGACTCCTACTTCTACTACTACTGCTATTACTACTACCACTACGACTCCTACTTCTACTACTACTGCTATTACTACTACCACTACGACTCCTACTTCTACTACTACTGCTATTACTACTACCACTACGACTCCTACTTCTACTACTACTGCTATTATTACTACTACTACTACTCCTACTTCTACTACTACTGCTATTACTACTACCACTACGACTCCTACTTCTACTACTACTGCTATTATTACTACTACTACTACTCCTACTTCTACTACTACTGCTATTACTACTACCACTACGACTCCTACTTCTACTACTATTACTACTACTACTACTACTCCTACTTCTACTACTATTACTACTACTACTACTACTCCTACTTCTACTACTAATGCTATTACTAATACCACTACGACTACTAATACTATTACTACTACTATTACTACTACCACTACGACTACTACTACTGCTGCTAATGCCTGTGGAACTATCACTACGTCACCACTGCTGTTAACGACGCAAGTGCTGGTTGAATCAGTAGTTCGATGTAACGTATAATCGACGGAGCAGCAACAAATATCGTCAACAAACATCGTCTTAACGCTACCTCGCTAACGCGGGAAATGGCGAAGTATTAAAGAAAAGATATATATATATATATATATATATATATATATATATATATATATATATATATATATATATATATATATATATATATGTGTGTGTGTGTGTGTGTGTGTGTGTGTGTGTGTGTACGTTGAAATGTATAGGTATGTACATGTGCGTGTGTGAGTGTGTATGTATATACATGTGTATGAGGGTGGGTTGGGCCATTCTTTCGTGTTTCCCTTGCGCTACCTCGCTAACGCGGGAGACTGCGATTAACTAAGAAGGAAGGAAGAGAGAAGGGGGCCAAGTGAGGATATTCCCTCTACGACTCAGTCCTCTGTTTTTTAACGCTACCTCGCTAACGTGGAGCGAAAGACATCCGATCTTAGCGAGAGATGTCGTCTGTTTCCTGTAAGATACATCCGCTAATGATGATAAAAACTGTGTTACCCACTGGCCAGGAATATTGGTGGAGATAAGCAGGTGACGTGTAACTCAATGGGCACTCGACTTATCTACGAGTGAGTTCCCCACGACTTGATACAAGCTGCTGCTTCTATGCTTCATCGAGCAGGTGCCGCTCAGTAAGTTCCTGCTTCTATGCTTCATCGAGCAGGTGCCGCTCAGTAAGCTGCTGCTTCAATGCTTCATCGAGCAGGTGCCGCTCAGTAGGCTGCTGCTTCTATGCTTCATCGAGCAGGTGCCGCTCAGTAAGCTGCTGCTTCTATGCTTCATTGAGCAGGTGCTACTCAGTAAGCTGCTGCTTCAATGCTTCATCGAGCAGGTGCCGCTCAGTAAGCTGCTGCTTCTATGCTTCATCGAGCAGGTGCCGCTCAGTAAGTTCCTGCTTCTATACTTCATCGAGCAGGTGCCGCTCAGTAAGCTGATGCTTCTATGCTTCATCGAGCAGGTGCCGCTCAGTAAGTTCCTGCTTCTATGCTTCATTGAGCAGGTGCTACTCAGTAAGCTGCTGCTTCTATGCTTCATCGAGCAGGTGCCGCTCAGTAAGCTGCTGCTTCTATGCTTCATCGAGCAGGTGCCGCTCAGTAAGCTGCTGCTTCTATGCTTCATCGAGCAGGTGCTGCTCAGTAAGCTGCTGCTTCTATGCCCTAGGCTGGTGACTGGTGAGGATAACATGTCGTATCCTGTGAGTGGTGAGCTCTGACGTGCCACCTGGACGACCAAGGAACACCGCGTACACCACCTGGACGACCAGGAGCAGCGCGTACACCACCTGGACGACCAGGAACACGGTGTGCACCACCTGGACGACCAGGAACACGGCGTACACCACCTGGACGACCAGGAGCAGGGCATGTACCACCTGGACGACCAGGAATACGGTGTGCACCACCTGGGCGACCAGGAGCACCGCGTACACCACCTGGACGACCAGGAGCATCGCGTACACCACCTGGACGACCAGGAGCACCGCGTACACCACCTGGACGACCAGGAGCACCGCATGCGCCACCTGGACGACTAGGAGCACCGCGTGCACCACCTGGTCCGCTTGGGTATCCTTGGGTACCACCACATTGCGTACCATGCACCCGGTAAGCCTCAGACCTAACCCACCCATTCCCTATAACCCCCTTCCCCTATAGGAGAAGGGGGTTATAGTGTGTCCCCATCCCCACGACGTACAGTACAAATTATCCAACTAGCATTTGATGTACACCACACCTCCTTCTGTACGTCTGTACATTGTACACTGTTCATCTAGGGTGATGTGTCTTCCCCTCCCCATTATCATAATGTCTGTACTTGTACTCCCCCAACCTGATACTGTGTGTACATGTGCGTCCTTTGTTACAGTGCTCTGTACCGTACCGCTGTCATTGAGAAAGCACATCCCACACCTGTCCCCTTCCTCTGTCACTCGCTTTACGCACTATACTTGACTCACCCCCTCTCTCTCTATCCCTCCGAGCCATGTCCCCTTCACCCACATATCCTTTGTGATCGGAATAAAGGAAATGTACCATTCACGAGTGAATTATGAGACTCTTACGCATTTGGAGACGGTATGTGTGTGTGTGTGTGTGTGTGTGTGTGTGTAGACCCGGCCGCGGCGCCAGTCGCTCCATGCCACACACCGTATTTGTACAGCATTACCCGTCCACAACCACCCACGGCGGCCAATGAATGACGTCTAGCACTGTGGACCAACACCGGGAGGCGAGGCGCCCCACACACACACACACACCCTCCCTCCCTCTCAAGAGGTGTGGGAAGGCGCTTGACTGCAGAGAGCGTCATGAGGAACCATGCCATCCTTCACTACCTAAACATAACCACTTCGACTCGACGGTGTGACAATGACCCCCCATACTCCGACGTGTTGACATGACGGGTCGAAGGTGGTCAGGCCACCACATCACATACCCAGGGAGGATCGTGTCCCCTCGTGTCGTAACGAGGGTCGTAAGGTCGTGCTCGTGAGGTGTGTACATACCCCTGAGGCGGCGTGTGTGACGCATGTACACACAAATACATATTCTCCTGCTGGGGGTAGCGGGAGCTGGGGACGTGCCGCTGAATTGGACCCTCCGTCACCGTGACCCACTTACAAGAGACGGGAGGACACGGGGACACTTCTGAACGCCGCTGCCCCGGCTTGTGTACACGAGTGTGCGACAGTGAAAGTTGTGTGGGCAAGTAAGTGCCAGGCCAGGAGTGAGACGGGCCAGCCAGTGTCGCCTCTTTATCTCGGCGTTTTATCTCCAGACCTCTTTTGGCTTTGGGGCAAGGGCGGGGCACCTCCCTCGCCCCAGCCATGTCTCACAAGCCTCATCTCTCTCTCTCTCTCTCTCCCTCCACACACACACACACATACATACTGCCTGCCATTACGACATCTGGACACACCTTTTTTTCTTTTCTTTTTCTCTCAACTGGCTCTCTGATGTCAACCATCTGCCGGGGGGATGAATGGAATTGAGAAGCATGAATCTTTTTTCCTTCAAAAGTCCTCGAAGCTTATGGACTTCGACGCCAATTCATCCCAGCAAAGACTTAAGACCGCGATGGCAAAAAATATATATATACACATAAGTCTTACCCAACTCAAAAACTTAGAGGGAGGGCGAGGGAGGCATTCTCCAGCAGAGCTGCACCGAGAGGGACGTGGCGATGTGCTTCTGTCGCCTGGCAATAACAATGATGAGGATGACGCTGCGGACCAATGTTGATGGTGTTGGACTCCATCGTGAAGGACGGGTCGTCTCCCACCCTAATGACAGGTGTTCACAGCCTGATCAAACTCCACCAATAAGAGGATTGTTGAGCGCGATGGGTACGGCCCGTGAGTGCGATGGGTACGGCCCGTGAGCGCGATGGGTACGGCCCGTGAGCGCGATGGGTACGGCCCGTGAGCGCGATGGGTACGGCCCGTGAGTGCGATGGGTACGGCCCGTGAGCGCGATGGGTACGGCCCGTGAGCGCGATGGGTACGGCCCGTGAGTGCGATGGGTACGGCCCGTGAGTGCGATGGGTACGGCCCGTGAGTGCGATGGGTACGGCCCGTGAGCGCGATGGGTACGGCCCGTGAGCGCGATGGGTACGGCCCGTGAGTGCGATGGGTACGGCCCGTGAGTGCGATGGGTACGGCCCGTGAGCGCGATGGGTACGGCCCGTGAGCGCGATGGGTACGACCCGTGAGCGCGATGGGTACGGCCCGTGAGTGCGATGGGTACGGCCCGTGAGCGCGATGGGTACGGCCCGTGAGCGCGATGAGTACGGCCCGTGAGTGCGATGGGTACGGCCCGTGAGTGCGATGGGTACGGCCCGTGAGTGCGATGGGTACGGCCCGTGAGCGCGATGGGTACGACCCGTGAGCACGACCGTGCGACCCGTGAGCACGACGGTGCGACCCGTGGGTGCGAAGGTACGAACCTTGAGCACGACGATACGACTCTTGAGCAGGACGGTACGACCTTTAGAGTACGATGGACTGGCCATTCACCGGTATCGAACTGCTGTATGACACAGCTGACACTCGAAGGACTTGCCCTCACCAACCTCCTCGAGGAATGAGGTCATCCTCGAGGAGTGATTTGATCCTCGAGGAATGAAGTCATCCTCGAGGAGTGAGGTCATCCTCGAGGAGTGAGGTCATCCTCGAGGAGTGAGGTCATCCTCGAGTGGTGAGGTGGTTATTAAGGATGGAGGTGATCCTTGAGGAGTGAGCTCGTCCTCGAGGAGTGAGGAGTCACTCCAGTACTCCCCCATCACACACACACACAACACACACACTCAAGGGTGACCCTCATCTTCCTCACGATCATCCTTGAGGTGGCTGGAGTGAATCATCTGGAGTGACTCACCTTGAGTGAACTGATTCATCTCGAGCCACGCATCTTGAGTGATTCACGGTGGATTTATGAGGCCTGGTGGATGTACGAGGTCAGGTGGAATTATGAGGCCTGGTGGATGTACGAGGTCAGGTGGATTTATGAGGCCTGGTGGATGTACGAGGTCAGGTGGATTTATGAGGCCTGGTGGATGTACGAGGTCAGGTGGAATTATGAGGCCTGGTGGATGTACGAGGTCAGGTGGAATTATGAGGCCTGGTGGATGTACGAGGTCAGGTGGAATTATGAGGCCTGGTGGATGTACGAGGTCAGGTGGAATTATGAGGCCTGGTGGATGTACGATGTCAGGTGGACTTATGAGGCCTGGTGGATGTACGAGGTCAGGTGGAATTATGAGGCCTGGTGGATGTACGAGGTCAGGTGGATTTATGAGGCCTGGTGGATGTATGAGGCCTGGTGGATTTATGAGGCCTGGTGGATGTATGAGGTCCGGTGGATGTATGAGGCCTGATGGATTTATGAGGCCTGGTGGATTTATGAGGCCTGGTGGATTCATGAGGCCCTGAACCCTATAATGTATTCACTGTGTGGGGGGCGAAAACTGATGAGGGGGGGCTGGCACACTGACTCACAGTAGTTCTTGGTGGGTCAGGGACGAGATGGGTGGGTTGGGGTGAGGGACGCATGAACTGGGTCAGAGATGGATGAGGGAAGGAGGCGGATGAGGTGGGAGACTGGGAGGATGGACATGGGGGTGAGAGGAAGATGGGGCCGGCAGGAAAACGTCACTAGAACATCAAAGATCTTTCGCGTTATTCATAAAAATCTTTCGCATTATTCATTAAATTCTTTCGCGTTATTCATGTAAATCTTTCGCGTTATTCATGTAAATCTTTCGCGTTATTCATGAAAATCTTTCGCATTATTCATTAAATTCTTTCGCGTTATTCATGTAATTCTTTCGCGTTATTCATTAAATTCTTTCGCGTTATTCATGTAAATCTTTCGCATTATTCATTAAATTCTTTCGCGTTATTCATTAAATTCTTTCGCGTTATTCATATAAATCTTTCGCAATATTCATTAAATTCTTTCGCGTTATTCATGTAAATCTTTCGCATTATTCATTAAATTCTTTCGCGTTATTCTTAAAAAATCTTTCGCGTTATTCATGAAAGTCGTTCGCATTATTCATAAAATTCTTTCGCGTTATTCATATAAAATTTTCGCGTTATTCATGAAAATCTTTCGCGATATTCATTAAATATGTCTCGTGCCATTTATAAAAAAAATCTCTTGGGTTTTTCACAAAAAAAAACTTTCGCGTTCTTCATTATAATTTTCGCGTCATTCATTCATATCTTTCGCAGCAAAGTCCACCAGCGTAACTGTCAAATGCAGAATTCTCTTTGCATTTCTTTCGGGGGAGTCTGTGCGTGTGTGTGTGTGTGTGCGCACGCGCGCGCGTGAAAAGGAGGGAACTTGAAAGTTACTGTTAACAAAGGCGAGGTAATGAGGTGTTCCTGGGAGACGAGACGGGACGGAGCGAAGTCTTAAAAGTCTGAATGGGGAGGACACCTGGGGTGCATTAGATAACGCTGGAGTGGACACGGTAGCAGATGGAACCATGGGGGGCTGGTGTTGAGCCATGGGTTGGGAGAGGAGGAGGAGGAGGAGGAGGAGGTCCTCGGTGCATTAAGGAGCATGTGGAAGGGGAGGTCACTGTCTCTCTGTCTGTCTGTCGCTGGGGGCAGAGACGGGGGGATGTGTTTGGAGGTAAGACAGTAGGTCCCCGACGGTGTCGCATGGGTGCGTGTCTTGCCTCGCCCTGAACGAGAAGAGGATCTTTTTGATGACAATCTCTCTCTCTCTCTCTCTCTCTCTCTCTCTCTCTCTCTCTCTCTCTCTCTCTCTCTCTCTCTCTCTCGCGTGACACCTCCCTCACCCCGTTCTTCGCCCCAGACTCGAACTTAAGCACTTTAGGAAAGCTGCTTGGACCGACAGGAGAGAAGACTTCTTGATCACAACTCTCGGTTCTCCTGTGGGTGATGGTTTCCCCTGTGAGCGGAACACATGCCGGAGGTCAGGTGCTGCCGGATTGGAGGTGGTCCTTCGTCTTCCCTCCGTCAAAGACTGCTCCTCCTCCTCCTCCTCCTCCTCTCTATCGCCTCCTCTGACTCCACAGACCTGGAGGTTGGGTGCGTCGAGTACTCAAATACCCCAACTCGAACCTCTTATCTCTGCAGGTAAAAGCTGCAAATTATTCGTTAAGGTCTGACGCTCGTGAGCACAGAGGACACTTCACTGACTTCCTCTCTTTCCTCCTGCCCACAGATCTTCCCGGATCTTCGAGAGGAAGATCTCCCTCTACGTCGGCAGATCTGCTGCTTATCCACCTCCTCCGTCATGATCAACACTTAATGCGGCAGATCCTCCGCTGATAAAACGTCACATTCCTCTCCTTTCCCGCGTTCTTCCACCCAAATCTGAATGATTCCCAGATATTCCTTCATCTCCGAATGATCCCAAACTCACCACACTGACTTCCTCCACCTCTTCTTACATCCTCTCATCACACGGGCAAGCGGGATCTCTTCTCACTCTTCACATACAAGCAAAACACACCGGCCGGATGGTGACCTCCCTTGTGTCCCGAGGGCGTGCGTCCCGAAATTCGTTCTTTGCTCTTCGGGCTTCGCCTGTGCCTCAAGACCATCATGTCTCCATCCACTTCGAAGTAGGCGTTGGTTCACCCCGTCCTGAAGGGAGGCGGGGACTTCGACCACGTCGTGTCATACAAGTGTCTCAGTGTTCACCTTTACAAGTGCCTTGAACCTCACAGCCTCGCCTCACATTACCAGCACGGCCTTGCTACAGGCGGGGGTCGATGCACTGGTGGCGTCCTATCTTATCGAACTCCCGTCTGGTCCTCCTCTCTTAAGAGACTCGGGGGCAATCTTATCTCGTTGGTCCTTCGTCTTCCCAAAGCTTGAACTGGATCAGGCGTAATCCTCACATTTCTCAGCCTTCCGTCCTTCCTTCCTCTGGCTTTTAACTCTCTGGAATATGAGTCATTTTGCTTTGTTTTTTTTTTTCCAGCATCCACTGTCTGTGCTCGACTCCATCTACCACCAGCGCCGCCCCCCTCAGCCATATGCCCTTCACCCACACCATCAGAGAAATGCTCCAACTTCGTAAAAAGGAGACAAAATAAAATCTTTTAAAATCTTAAAGGAAGAAATGAACAATCCAGTTCGTCCACTCCACAATGGCTCGAGATAACTTTACTTTCCTACCACCACAGGCGTTCCTTAAGGCTCCGTCCTACCCCTCTACCGTGTTCCTCCTCCTCATGACTGTGACTTTGAATAAAGGATCCTACCCACTCCTTCTCCTGGTCCCGCACAGCTAGGCAGTTCTGTCCTGACTCTCGTGACCAAAAGTCCTTCATTCGTTGGCTTGTATTTTCTCGTCTCACGTCCATTACTTTCCCTCCATTCAAGTCTGGGAAATATGTCCCACTGGGCGTGTCCTGAACCAGTCACGTCCAAGTCTTCCATAACCTCAATGACTTCCCATTTTTCCCCCCTTCAACATTCTCTTTCAACTCTCGTACGTCCTCCAATGGCTCTACGTAGCTCAACCTCTCGACTGTATCAGTTATATATATATATATATATATATATATATATATATATATATATATATATATATATATATATATATATATATATATTGTACGTTAATCTAACCTTTAAACCATCCCTGGGGAACTTCGTAACAGAGGTAGAGCTAAATCTGCCTCCTTAAAACTAAAGGGGGGAATCTGTTCGGACCTCGAGTACATACATACATATCACTCTTCATGGCAGCTGCACAGCCGATGGAGTTGGTCGGATCTGCGCCCGTCCCCACACCCCCAACCTTCCCTGTGTATAGGGCACTGTTCACACGTCTGGTCAAGAGGAGAGGGAACATTCTTCTTCCTAGAGAGCTCGTGTCAAAAGCCCCTCCTCTTTTATCAGCTCCTCCTCCTCCTCCTCCTCCTTCCCCGCACCTCCCACTTGTCTAAACCACCCGACTCGATAACCCTCCCTATTCATCGCGCTGTCGTATCCCTCCCCCACCTGTGTGTGTGTGTGGCTGCCTGTGTCTGCCATCCTCCTCGACCGCGTAGGTCAAACCAGCATCCTACAGCTGTCGGTCAGGCCTCCTAGCCATCTGAGGCCTGGATAACTCAACAACAACCCATCAGTCCCCTCCTTAGCGCTACGCTGTGCAACACTCTGTCGTTCGTGTGTGTGTTTCTTCCCTTTGGGTCCAACACTCAGACCAAGTTTTTCCTTGAGGTTAAACAAAATCGAAAGTGTGTATCTTCGTCTTAAGAGGCGGACTGACAGGTGACCATTCTTATCTTCTTATCTTTTTTGCCTCTCTCTCTCGTTAGCCCCCACGACCCCCTGATGTGAGAACCAGTGCCCGTGTGGGGCGGCGTCGCCTCCATTACCTAACTGAATTAAGACCGTTTTTTTGTGTTATTTTTCTCGCCCAATGGTATCGGGCTGGTGTAGTGTGTGTGTGTGTGTGTGTGTGTGTGTGTGTGTGTGTGTGTGTGTGTGTGTGTGTGTGTGTCGGGTAGCCGTGGTGCCAGGTGGTGCTGGGTGTGGTGGTGAGATTCGTGCGGTACATCATATATGGCCAGTGTGGATGCTACACGTCCACATCATATGACAAAATATTTTTTCTTCCCCTCCTCCTCCTCCTTCCTCACCCAGGCAGTCAACTTACCAGTCGGGGAAAGCGAGGTGGGTGCGTACTTAACTTACCTACCCGCGTATTATCACTACGGGTGACGTGCTAACTGTGTGTTAAAGGGAGCAAAAGTTTACACATACACACACACTCGAGGGAAGGATGAAACCCTTGGGATTGCCTGTGGGCCGAATGCCGCGCCAAGGATTCGAACCAGGGCGGCTCCGTGCATGAGTCGCGGCCAGCGACACTAACCACCCCACCACAAAAAAAAAGAGAAAAAGATGAATGTATTAAGTCATCTTGGCTCATCTAGACCACTTCTATCAACACACTCATTTCAACAACATCTGACACCAACCCATTTTGTGTCAATGAGTGTCGGGTGGCCCCAGGGAAAGACAATCCCCCTGAGTGTGGTCTGACACCGTCACTCTGGGGTCTGGCATTCTCAGTGGTTGTCATGGGGTGTGGTATGAGTCACTCTGGGGTCTGCCATCCTCAGGGGTTGTCAGGGGGTGTGGTGGTGACACTGACACTCTGGGGTCTGCTATCCTCTGGGGTTGTCAGGGGGTGTAGTGTGACACTGACACTCTGGGGTTTGGCACCCTCTGGGGTTGTCAGGCGTGGGCTGTGTGGCGTGTGGCTGTACGAACAGTGATGGATGCCGGTGTCACTTGACACCACCCTCTTCCCACGTCACATCACTCTCTTAACACCCTAGACCACACCTGACACCCTGACGACACCCTAGATCACACCTGACCCACACCTAACACGCTGATGACACCCTATACCACACCTGACACCCTGATGACACCCTAGACTACACCTGACACCCTGGCGACACCCTATACCACACCTGACACCCTGATGACACCCTAGACTACACCTGACACCCTGACGACACCTTAGACCACACCTGACGACACCCTAGACCACACCTGACACCCTGACGACACCCTAAACCACACCTGACTCCCTGATGACACCCTAGGCCACACCTGACACCCTGACGACACCCTAGACCAACTGTGACACACCCTGGACTCCCTCACGAGGCACAAGACCCACCTGACGAACGACCACCCCTTTTGACGCCCTTACTATACACTTCGAACCCGACCTGACTCAACCCCTCTAGACTCCGTCATACCGGCCGGGATGCACTCACTGCCCCTCACCACCTGCGTGTCGGAGGACCAGCGGCTCCCTCCCTCCCTCCCACCTCGCCTACCACACCTGCGTGTTCCAGGTCAACTCAGGACGAGGTGACAGACCGCAAGAGCTGGCGCCCCACTCCTCCTCCATCATCTCGCCAAGCCCCCCCCACCCTCCCAAACCCTGCCTCACGACCCACGTATAAAATTTCTCTCTAAGACCTTTATTGCTGACCTGGATGAATATATTTGGCTTCGACTCCCCCTCTGAGCACGACTGCACGACCCCCAATCATCGCTGACCTGGATAAACAGAACTGGCCTTAACACACACACACACCCCACTCCCTTTTTTTTTTTTTGAGCACGACTTTACGACCTTAAGGGTTACAGTGGCGCGCGTGGCCTTGAAGGGCCAGGTCAAAGGCCAAGGGGTATTACGCACCACACACCGCCGACGACGAGGATAGATGCTTCGTTACGTGATTTCCACCACAGGTCCTTGCTTCACGTACAAGGCACTGGGCGGAGCTCCTCCAAAAGACCAGCTCCGGGTCGGATCACAACCCCAGTGTGCCTTACCAGCTCACACACTTTTTGACTTGCTCAACCTAACGCCATGTGAGACATATGCTTTCTGTAATGGTATGTACTGAAATACGAACTGTAACACCTTATGTAACATCCACCCACACTGAAGGGTCTAAGACACTTTGTTGACCCCCCTGTATAATAATCCTTCTGCGCCACCGCTCACAGGATGAGAGAGATCATGGGGGGTGCACAATACACACTGGGCCGGGGGACGACACCGGCGCAAATCAGTCGAATTAATGATGTGGGGGAACTTCGGGTCAACACCTATGAGACAAACCAATGAACTCTGACATTCGTTACTTGTTTTTAGTCATCCGTTCACACACAATGAGGAGGAAATGAGCATCAATTATTTACGAACGAGAGTCGAACAATATTATACATATAAATCAGTCATTTCACACATCATATCTTCGATGTAGATCAACTGACTGTTATATTTCTCTCTTGTGTTTCCCCTGATGATGTGATTATTACACGAAAGTGCACTTGGGAACTTTTCGTGTTTCATTTTCCCCGTGGACTCATAGGAATATATATATATATATATATATATATATATATATATATATATATATATATATATATATATATAATAAGAAGGTTCATAAGGCGAATACTGCTCTCTAGTCACTACACAACAAAAATGAAATGAGACAAATAATCAAAATCATTCACTTTACAACAACAGCAAAAACAAAAATATAAAATATTCAACATAACTCTCTCTAAAACAAAGGCAAAGTACAACCAATAATCAAAATCATTCACTGCTCAACAGGTAACACACACAAAAAAACAAACACATTGGTCTATAAATTTTCTTCATCGTTTAAGACCAAACCAACTGGACGTGGTCACAATGGAACTTCGATATATATATATATATATATATATATATATATATATATATATATATATATATATATATATATATATAAATCAGGCCATAAGGCGTTCTCTTAGACCAGTTAACTGCCTGCAGACGAACACAGGAGCTCCTTCTCCCATCTGCGAACCACGCGAACCACTGCTTCGAAACACGACCTGCACGTACGTTCGAAAGCCTGGATGATGATGAATGGTACGCCTTCCTCCACCCACACTGGTGTCTTGTTCCCGAGCGCACACATCCTGGTCTAACAGTATGTAAATCATGCTCAAGAACCTCTGAAGAGATCAGACGAGTGTGTCAGGCAGATGTGAACCTGTCTCAAAAGTGGTGTGGCCAGATGTGAACCCGTGGCATAGTGAACCTCGGTCTCACTAGGTTCACTTCAGAAGTGTACCCTAGCCTCAATGGTTCAGTCAGATGTGAGCCCGTGTCATAGGTTGTCAGATGTGAACCCGTATCATAGGTTCAGTCAGATGCGAACCTGTGTCATAGGTTCAGCCAGATGTGAACCTGTGTCATAGGTTCAGTCATATGTGATCCCGTATCATAGGTTCAGTCAGATGTGATCCCGTATCATAGGTTCAGTCAGATGTGAACCCGTGTCATAGGTTCAGTCAGACAAATGTACACCCTAGCCCCAAGGGTTCATCAGATTAGACCCTCACCCTTCTATGCTTCAGTCCGATGCGAAGCTTCACTCTCACTGGTTCAGTTGTGGATGAACCTTCACTCTCACTGGTTCAGTTGGGGATGAACCTTCACTCTCACTGGTTCAGAGCAGAGGACTGCCGCAGCAGCGGCAGCAGGGCAAGGTTCCTCGGAGGTTCATGGTTCACCCTTCCCTCTCCCTGTGTCTGAGATGAGTAACTTGCTCTACACTTAGCAGGTATGGAAGCTTTCGGGTCACTCCCCCCCCACAAGAGCGGTTGGGTGACCTGTTACGACGGCTCCCCCAAGAGAGAGAGAGAGAGCGCTCGCGCGCGCCCGCCGCCGCCGCCTCCGTGCCACGCTGGGAATGGACGCACATACCGAAGGCTGCCAGGTATGTCCCTAGTAAGGGACGTCGCCCGGGTACCAGCAGCCCATCATCATCATCAAACAGTGGGTGGACGAACGGTCCGGGCCAGCGACATCTCCCAGGGGCACCAGGTGCCCAACATGGGATGCTTAAAACGGATCGTTACGTCCCTCCTGTTCACCACCTCGGCACACACGGTGCCCAACATGGGATACTCAGACGACCATATGTGTCTCCTGTTCACCACCTCGGCACACACGGTGCCCAACATGGGATACATAGACGACCATATGTGTCTCCTGTTCTCATTCTGTCGTCCAGGATAACGACCTTGGACCCCTTTCGAACACGACGGTACGACCTCTGAACACGACGACGCGGCTCGTTGAGCAAGATGACCCAACCTTCTGACCTCTGACTCTTGAAGGTCAGGATCAAAGGTCAGGTCATCATAGGGTCGTACCGTCGTGCTTAAGTGTCGTACCGTCGTGTTCAAAAGGGGGAGTCGTGGGGGTGGTGGAGAAAGGAAGAAGTCCTCAGACATTATATAAATCTTTTAAGAAGTCTTCAGACATTGTATGCGTTGCCTTCACTATAGAGAGCAGGTGGTCTGCAATGTCAAACATCGAACATTGATCCATAATATCGTAAAAGACGTCTATTCTCTGTCTCTCAAGGGCGCCAGGGCACTCTCTATAGCTAACCTCCCTCCCTTCCTCCTTCCCTCCCTCCCCCATGCACGATAAATGGCCCCACCCTTCCTTCCCTCCCCCTTGCACGATAAATGGCCCCACCCTTCCTTCCCTCCCCCTTGCATGATAAATGGCTCCATTCCTTCCTTCCCTCCCCCATGCACTATAAATGGCCCCATCCTTCCTCTCGAAATCTTCCCTCCCCCATGCACGATAAATGGCCCCATCCTTCCTCCCGAAATCTTCCCTCCCCCATGCACGATAAATGGTCTCACCCTTCCTTCCCTCCCCCTTGCATGATAAATGGCCCCATCCTTCCTCCCGAAATCTTCCCTCCCCCATGCACGATAAATGGCCCCATCCTTCCTCCCCTCCCCCATGCACGATAAATGGCCCCATCCTTCCTCCCGAAATCAACATCCCCCCCCCACACACACACCCCCTATGCAAGTCGGTGGTCACGCCCCGATATTTCCAGTCAAATAAAGACTCCGTGTTACTGTCATGGATTGAGATGTTCATTAGACGCCTCTGAGTCACACACACACACACACACACACATAATTCCTCAAGGGTTTCTAGCTGTTTCCAGATGTTTTAATTATTCTTTTTTATTTTTCCTCCTGTAGTTTCCAGCATCAGATACACGGAGCAGTGTTGCTGAGGACTTTATTCTTTGCCACCTACGTCTCCACTGGGCCACCCACGTACATCTACATACCTGGGTCACCCACCTGAACGTACATACCTGGGCCAGCCATCTGCATCTACACACTTGGGTCCTCCACCAGCATCTACATACCTAGGTCACCCACCTGCATCTACATTCCTGGGTCACCCACCTGCATCTACATTCCTGGGTCACCCACCTGCATCTGCATACCTAGGTCACACACCTGCATCTACATTCCTGGGTCACCCATTTGAACGTACATACCTGGGCCAGCCACCTACATCTACATACCTGGGTCACCCACCTGCATCTATACACCTAGGCCACCCACTTGCATCTACATTCCTGGGTCACCCACCTGAACGTACATACCTGGGCCAGCCACCTACACCTACATACCTGATCCACCCACCAACACCTATATACCTGGACCACCCACCTGCACCTACATACATGGGCCACCCACCTACATACATGGCCCACCCACTAGTCCCTACATACCTGAACCACCCACATGCACCTACATACATGGGCCACCCACCTACATACCTGGCCCACCCGCCAGCACCCACATACCTAACCCACCCACCAGCGACATACCGGCACCACACACCTGACACCGACCTCCAGCGGGGGGGTGCGTGCACACCTGCAGCCCACACCTGGACCCCCACAAGGACAGGTGACGCGTCCTCGCCAGCTCAGAGATACTGGAGATAGAGCAGTCATGAACCCCCGGGGCCGCCGCCCAGTGAAGTGTCTGGGGAGAGGAACTCAAGATGCCTAACTTGGGACGAGAGGCACTCCCCAGCCCTCCACACTGCTGCCTCCCCCAACTCCCCCTCAGCCTCCACCCACCCACCCAGTGCCTCGCCATGACCATACTGGGGCGTGGGGGGCACAGCCTGGCACGGGTGGCACTCCAGTTGGAGTTCGGCATCCAGCCTACGTGGCACGCCCTAGGCAGGGCATTACCGACACCCCGCCGAGGTGAGTGTACAGAGCCACGCTAATATCAACGGATCCAGGGGCTACGATGGAGGCAGGCGGACGACCCAGTGTGCTAAGAACACGGATACAAACACACTACAGGATGGGTCAGTGTCCATATATATATATATATATATATATATATATATATATATATATATATATATATATATATATATATATATATATTATCCCTGGGGATAGGGGAGAAAGAATACTTCCCACGTATTTCCTGCGTGTCGTAGAAGGCGACTAAAAGGAGAGGGAGCGGGGGGCTGGAAATCCTCCCCTCTTGTTTTTTTTTAATTTTCCAAAAGAGGGAACAGAGGAGGGGGCCAGGCGAGGATATTCCCTCAGAGGCCCAGTCCTCTGTTCTTAACGCTACCTTGCTAATGCGGGAAATGGCGAATGGTTTGAAAAAGTATATATATACAGTTTGGTTACCACTGACAGCGACACCTACCAACCCAAAAGATAACCAAAGAATGAGTGTCTGTACAAAATCATCGTAATAATGATAATAATAGTAATAATAATAATAATAATAATAATAATAATAATAATAATAATAATAACAATAATAATAATAATAATAATAACAATAATAATGATAATGATAATACTAATGACAGTAATAGTAATAATAACAATAAATAATAATAATAATAATAATAATAATAATAATAATAATAATAACAATAATAATAATCCTAAAAACCCACAGGTCAAACAAACATACCGAGAAGTCGTCAAAGCATTTCTTAAGCCAGCATCTTAGGAGGATCGTGGTAATAATAATCAGGTGATTAATGAACAGAATAACCAAACCAGCATCATTGTTATGGTACAGTGCAGCACACACACAACGTACAACTTGTACATACGTCCCTATAGAAGCATCCAGGAGAACGGGTCGAGGCAAGGCAGAGTAGAGCAGCTGTGTACACCGTCACCTCAGGATGGGTCCGCCCTTGCCTCAACCCAGGCTTCCCCAGGTGCTACCACCACCTCCTGAATCCAGCTGCTCCTCCTCCTCCTCCTTCCTCCTGCTGGTGATGTCACCGCTGTGTCTCATCCCAACGATCTGCTGTTAACTGGTGGTGCTGCGATGCCCCTCCCCCAGGTTCTGCTGCTCCTGCTGAACCTGTGATGGCGAGGTGTGGTCGGTGGCAGAAGTGGTAATAGGTGGGGGTAGTGGCTGGTATGCCAGCGGTGGTAAGAGGTGGGGGGGTAGTGACTGGTATGCCAGCGGTGGTAAGAGGTGGGGGGTAGTGGCTGGTATGCCATCGGTGGTAACAGGTGGGGGGTGGGGTAGTGGCTGGTATGCCAGCGGTGGTAAGGAGTGGGGGTAGTGGCTGGTATGCCAGTTGTGGTAAGAGGTGGGGGTACTGGCTGGTATGCCAGTTGTGGTAAGAGGTGGGGGTAGTGGCTGGTATGCCAGTGGTGGTAAGAGGTGGGGGGTAGTGGCTGGTATGCCAGTTGTGGTAAGAGGTGGGGGGTAGTGGCTGGTATGCCAGTGGTGGTAAGAGGTGGGGGGGGGTAGTGACTGGTATGCCGGTGGTGGTAAGAGGTGGAGGGTAGTTGCTGGTATGCCAGTGGTGGTAAGGGGTGGGGGTAGTGGCTGGTATGCCAGTTGTGGTAAGAGGTGGGGGGTAGTGGCTGGTATGCCAGTGGTGGTAAGAGGTGGGGGTAGTTGCTGGTATGCCAGTGGTGGTAAGGGGTGGGGGTAGTGGCTGGTATGCCAGTTGTGGTAGAGGTGGGAGGTGCGGGGGGTAGTGGCTTGGTATGCCAGTGGTGGTAACGAGTGGGGGGGGTAGTGGCTGGTATGCCAGTGGTGGTAACAGGTGGGGGTAGTGGCTGGTATGCCAGTTGTGGTAAGAGGTGGGGGGTAGTGGCTGGTATGCCAGTGGCGGTAAGAGGTGGGGGGTCGTGGCTGGTATGCCAGTGGTGTTAAGGGGTGGAGGGGGAGTGACTGGTATGTCAGTGGTGGTAACAGGTGGGGGGTCGTGGCTGGTATGCCGGTGGTGGTAACAGGTGGGGGTAGTGGCTGGTATGCCAGTGGCGGTAAGAGGTGGGGGGTCGTGGCTGGTATGCCAGTGGTGGTTAGAGGTGGGAGGGGGGGTAGTGGTTGGTATGCCAGTGGTGGTAACAGGTGGAGGGTAGTGGCTGATATACCAGTGGTGGTAATGGTGGTAGTGGTGGCAGCCTGATGGTCAAGGTGGTGGTCAAATGACCTTACCGTAACACCCTACACTTTATCATAAATCACCTTAACACAACATTTATATTATCTATTTCTTTTATTTCTTATACTTCATCGCCGTCTCCTGCGTTAGCGAGGTAGCGCAAGGTATCAGACGAGAAATGGCCTGACCCACCCACATACACATGCATATACATAAACGCCCATGTGTATGTGGGCGGGTTGGGCCATTCCTCGTTTGTTTCCTTGCGCTACCTAGCTAACGCGGGAGACGGCGATTAAGCATTATATATATATATATATATATATATATATATATATATATATATATATATATATATATATATATATATATATAAAACTCTTGGTAATGGGTATAAAATAAGTTATCAACTTTATCCTCTCTCTATATATGTACGTACAGCTCATCAACTCTCAATCCTCTATGTATATATGTAAGTATGCATGTCCGTACGCATGTATATATGCAAGCCACGCCCAGTACAGGCCATGGCCTTCAGATGACCTCCCCGTGACCCCATTATCTCCCAGGTTGTTGCTAGCTACAGAACCAACTGAAGGAGAAGAAAAGGGTTTAACCTACGTTGAAAGAAGTCTTCTATTACGATTTACCGACGCAAGAATAATGTAAAAGAGAGAGAGAGAGAGAGAGAGAGAGAGAGAGAGAGAGAGAGAGAGAGAGAGAGAGAGATCGGTGCGAGGGAAAGCTGCCGCTTCAGATATTGTGCATCAGACAACCTGTACATAGTCGATTACCCCCTACGACAACCTCAGAACGTACAAAGTCGACACTGGACGTAGAAATCCATCCTTACGATCACGACGTTACGACCCTTGAGCACGTAGATGCGACGCTTGAGCACGTAGATGCGACGCTTGAGCATGACGGTGCGACCCTTGAGCACGACGGTACGCCCCTTGAGCCCGTACATGCGACCCTTGACCACGACGATACGATCCTTGAACACGATGGTGCGACCCTCGAGCACGTAGATGCGACCCTTGAGCACGACGGTGCGACGCTTGAGCACGACGGTGCGATCCTTGAGCACGACGGTACGCCCCTTGAGCCCGTACATGCGACCCTTGAGCACGACGATACGATCCTTGAACACGACGGTACGACCCTCCAGCACGACGGTACGCCCCTTTAGCACGTACATGCGACCCATGAGCACGACGATACGATCCTTGAACACGACGGTACGACCCTCGAGCACTTAGGTGCGACCCTTGAGCACGACGGTGCGACCCTCGGACACGACGGTACGACCCTCGAGCACGGAGATGCGACCCTTGAGCACGACGGTGCGACCCTCGGACACGACGGTACGACCCTCGAGCACGGAGATGCGACCCTTGAGCACGACGGTGCGACCCTTGAGAACGTAGATGCGACCCCTTGAATACGTCGGTACGAAAATCAACTAAGACGGACGCCTGGAGGTTAAACTATAGGAATGTTGTGGGTGGTTCATACCTTCTATGACAAGTATGAAAGTCTGTAAACCCCTTCCGCCCCCAAATTCCGGGGACAGCATCTTCAAGACCTCCACAGCCCCAAAGCCTACTTGAGAACCCCCAGAACCCGCGGGGCTTATCTCAGAAATCCCCTGTGACCCCGGAGCCTACTTCAGGGAATCCTATACCTCCACCTTCGAGCCACACTTGACGTATAGGGCCCGGGTTACATCAGACTTCCCCTCCCTCCTTCAGTATACGAGGAGGGCCAATTGGAGTTGCTATGGAGCCCCTTGTACCGGCTGGAGCCCTCCTAAAGTGTGACCAGAGTAGGGCGGATCTTCGGGGCTGAGCACCAAGAAGTCACAAGGCCTCTGTGATGCAATCCCCTATAAGGCTTCCGTGTGGCTGGGGGGCGCCGCCCTACACCGTCGGCCTCTTGACCCAGCCATAGTCACTCGACGTGGCTAGGGGGGGGGGGGGGGGGGGGGGACCACAATCCGTCGCGGGTCCCCTTGAACCACAATAGCTCATGGCTATTACCCACCCGCTACTGAAGGAGTGTTCCTCCTTCTTTGGAGTCTGTTGGGGTAAAGACGCCGCCTCTACTTTGCTCCCCAGCTTTTTAATAGCCTTTTTTCATCCTTAGTCTAAGGTCTAAGGGCATTCTATGCTCGTCTACCTGAAAATAACATGTACTCATAGTACCTCCATTCCAGGTCTATGAGTACGGTTTCCACTCGCCGGTGCAATAATAAGATCCAGGCCCAACACGAGCATGGAGTAACGGCGCTGGAAGCTTTTACACAGACGAGAGAGAGAGAGAGAGATCGCACACTCCATGAGGTGTGGAGTGGAGGCTTGCATGAGGCACACACACACACACACACACACACACACACATGACCAGTGATAACACACGCATTACTACGAAAGCGCTCCTGCAGATACCACGCCGCTGAGCGCTGTGCCTTCTTGTCAGTGGCCTCTACATTCCAGACCCGACCAGAGTGAAACAAGTCTCATAAATCCAGTTCCCTGTCTCCCCTCTGGCACTCCGCCCCTCTCGCGACATACCCGGGGCTTCACACAATTCTCTTTATGTAATTTGTCGTCTGTTACTGCCCCCCCATCCTCATCCTCCTCCTCCTCCAGCCTGTGTCACTGGGTCATCCGCCGGCGACGGGGACGAAACCACCACCAGAGGCCCCGGTCGGCCGAGGGGCTACGGCGACTGGAAGTCACCGAGGCGACAAGCTCTTCGGCAGCGACGTGGAGACGAACTGGACGCCGTCGCCCGGCTCTGCTGCGGGTGTAAGACTTCGATCACCACCTGGAAAACAAGATGTATCCTATTCCCCTTCACACACACACACACACACACACACACACACACACACACACACCCAGCCAGCTACTGTTCCTCTGTACTGGATGGATCCATGATCGAAAGCCCCAACCACAGGATGTAGGGACCCGACTCCCCCCCAACACAGGATGCGTTCATCGGTGCCAAGGGGTGGGGGTTAGTACTCCCCCCTCACCTCCTCACCTCCCCCGGAGAGTGAACAGTGACACTCCATCTCCCCCACACACCTACACACACACACACACACACACACACACCAGACAAAACTCAGGCGTCATGGGGGAAATTGAGGGAGGGCAACAGGAAGCCGCGGCGAGAGCACAAACCACATGATGTCCCTGAGCTGAGGAGAACCCTGCCTGAAGATGGACGATGGTCCGCCCTGAGACACAGGGACGCCACTGTGAGGCTACGTGGGGATACGGAGGTGGGTGGTGACGATGTAGGTGGGTGGAGAGGGAATGCGAGGCTACAGACGTAGATGTAGGTGGTGGTGGTGGTGGTGTACGTGGGGATAAGAGATGCAGGTGGTGAGGCTACAGATGTAGGTGTAGGTGGTGGATAATGCAGGTGGTGAGGCTACAGATGTAGGGGTAGGTGGTGGTGGTGATGTAGGTGGAGCGGAGGATGGAGGTGGTGAGGCTGCAGATGTAGGTGTAGGTGGTGGATAATGCAGGTGGTGAGGCAAATGAAGTAGGAAGGTGGTGGTGGTGGTGTACGTGGGGATAAGGGATGCAAGTGGTGAGGCTACAGATGTAGGTGTAGGTGGGGGACAATGCAGGTGGTGAGGCTACTGAAGGAGGTAGGTGGTGGTGGTGATGTAGATGGAGCGGAGGATGGAGGTGGTGAGGCTACAGACGGAGGTAGGTGGTGATGGTAGTGTGTGTGTGTGTGTGTGTGTGTGTGTGTGTGTGTGTGTGTGTGTGTGTGAGTGTGTGTGTGTGTGTGTGTGTGTGTGTGTGTGTGTGTGAGTGTGTGTGTGTGCGTGTAGCCCAACCCGGGGCACCAGGTGCCGGTCCTGTTACGTGGGCACTCGGGGCCAGGACCGGCAGTGGCCGGCGCCCCCCGGAACCTGAGCGGTTGCCTCGCCGGCATGAGAGGCGGCGGCCAGCCAGGGGGGTTTGTTGTTGTTGTTGTTGTGTATAGATCAACAACAACAACAACAACAACACACACACACACACACACACAAACACACACAGACACACACACACACACATACATGCATTACACAAAGACACACAGACACACACACACATGCATTACATACAGACACAGACATACAACACATACAACACACACATGCATACACGCACACACACACACACACAAACACATAGACATACAACACACACACACACACACACACACGGCGGGAGACACTAGTTACAAAACAATCACGGACAAATGGAAACACGAGAGAGAGAGAGAGAGAGAGAGAGAGAGAGAGAGAGAGAGAGAGAGAGAGAGAGAGAGAGAGAGAGAGAGGATGTATGTTGTCCGCGGAACAACGAACGTTGTGTGGGAGCAAAACAACGTTGACACAAACATATGATTTTGCTCTTTACGCCGCCAGAGGGCCCTCCCGCCAGGCTCTCACGCACGCTCATGTATACTGCCACCACCACGACTATGTATACTGGCATCGAGGCTATGTATACTGCCAACAATTCTATGTATATACTGCCACCAGGACTATGTATACTGACATCGAGGCTATGTATACTGTCAACAATTCTATGTATACTGCTACCATGACTATGTATACTGACAACGAGGGTATGTATACTGCCAACAATTCTATGTATATACTGCCACCACGACTATGTATACTGACAACGACGATATGTATACTGCCAACAATTCTATGTATATACTGCCACCACGACTATGTATACTGACATCGAGGTTATGTATACTGCCAACAATTCTATGTATACTGCCACCAGGACTATGTATACTGACGACGAGGCTATGTATACTGCCAACAATTCTATGTATACTGCCACCACGACTATGTATACTGACATCGAGGTTATGTATACTGCCAACAATTCTATGTATACCACCACCACGACTATGTATACTAGCATCAAGGCTATGTATACTGCCAACAATTCTATGTATATACTGTCACCACGACTATGTATACTGACATCGAGGCTATGTATACTGCCACCACGACTATGTATACTGGCATCAAGGCTATGTATACTGCCCCCCCCATCTATGTATACTTAGACATATAAGAGCCCCACTGGAGTTACCAGACTCCTCCTGCTTCTTGTGAGTAAGGAAAGAAAAAAAAAAAATGGCGAAAGAGATGCCTTTAATCCAATAACGGTCCATCCTTTCCCGGCCACAGAATGTAGCGCAGCCTTGAAACAGTTAAGGGTTACATAACACACTATTTCGACGGTTTTCAAATTCTTGCCAATGTATATAGACGTGGGTCAACCACACACATTAGAATACCAGTTTTCTATGTGGAAATCTATACAGATGATTATTACGTAGTTATGATATAGATTTATTCGACTGTTTCTACTCAACGGGACGCGAAAATAATCCCGACACAGCATAACAGGACGCGAAAATAATCCCGACACAGCATAACAGGACGTGAAAATAATCCCGACTCAGCATAACAGGACGCATAAATAATCCCGACTCAGCATAACGGGACGCAAAACTAATCTTGACTCAGCATAACGGGACGCGAAACTAATCTTGACTCAGCATAACGGGACGCGAAACTAATCCAGACTCAGCATAACGGGACGCGAAAATAATCCCGACTCAGCATAACGGGACGCGAAAATAATCCCGACTCAGCATAACGGGACGCGAAAATAATCCCGACTCTGCGTCGAATACCACCCCCCCCCCCCCCACCAAAACCCTTTAGTACAAACGATATAAGAAAGCAAACCAGGTCTCAAGATCACTATGCAACATCGCTACGCACTATGCAACATCACTACGCACTCTGCAACATCGCTATGCACTATGCAACATCACTACGCACTATGTAACATCATTCTCCACTCTGCAACATTACTATGCACTATGCAACATCACTCTCCACTCTGCAACATTACTATGCACTACCAGGTCTCAAGATCACTATGCAACATCACTCTGCACTATGCAACATCACTGCACTATGCAACATCACTCTGCACTATGCAACATCACTCTGCACTATGCAACATTACTATGCACTATGCAACATCGCTATGCACTATGCAACATCGCTATGCACCATGTACCATCACTATGCACTATGCAAAACCACTATGCAACATCGCTATGCATTATGCAACATCGCTATGCACTATGCAACATCACTACGTACTATACAACACTACTATGCACTATGCAACATCGCTATGCACTATGCAACTTCACTCTGCACTATGCAACATCACTGCACTATGCAACATCACTCTGCACTATACAACACTACTATACACTATGCAACATCACTCTGCACTATGCAACATCGCTACGCACTATGCAACATCACTATGCACCATGCAACATCGCTCTGCACTATGCAACATCGCTACGCACTATACAATATCACTATGTACTATGCAACATCACTACGCGCTATGCAACAATAACGGCCACACTGCTGTGCAACGAGAGACATTGCCGGGATTACATCACAGACCCCGACCCTCCCTCAAGGGGGTGGAGACCTTCGTGCCTTTAATGGAAAAAAAAGCGGAAAAAAAAAAAAATTATGGGACCGCCCGACCGATCTTAGCCTCTGAGTGCGGCAGTCCATCCACAGTCAACCCAGCTGTTCATCCTCACCTAGCGGCTCGGTCGATAGATTGGGTATATCTTTCTTAGGCCTGGGGTACTGTGTGACATAGGGAAATTATTCAACACCAGATCCACGAAAAAAATAGATACATATTTTTTCTTTTTTCTTTACTTTTCCAAAAGAAGGAACAGAGAAGGGGGCTAAGTGAGGATATTCCCTCTCAGGCTCAGTTCCTCTGTGTTTAACGCTACCTCGCTAAGGCGGGAAATGGCGAATACGTATGAAAAAATTATATATATATTTTTTTTTTCAAACTATTCGCCATTTCCCGCATTAGCGAGGTAGCGTTAAGAACAGAGGACTGGGCCTTTGAGGGAATACCCTCACCTGGCCCTCTTCTCTGTTCCTTGTTTTGGAAAATTAAAAAAAAAACGAGAGGGGAGGATTTCCAGCCACCCGCTCCCTCCCCTTTTAGTCGCCTTCTACGACACGCAGGGAATACGTGGGAAGTATTCTTTCTCCCCTATCCCCAGGGATAATATATATATATATATATATATATATATATATATATATATATATATATATATATATATATATATATATATATTAACACATTAAAAAGTACGGCCCTTCTCAAGCGACACATAAAACAAGTCAGATGTTTATGTTATACGAAGAAAAAAAAAATAAAATCATGGGAGGGAGGCAACAGGCGTAACCAGAGGAGGTCGGGAACGTGAGCCTGATGTAGTAAAGCGGCCTTATACGGGGGTCGTGTTGCCGATATGCGCGCCGGAGCCGCCGCTGGCGCTCAACACTCATTTGTTTGTATATGTGTGTGTGTGTGTGTGTGTGTGTGTGTTCTATACCGCTGGCTTTATATGGTGATGCCCCGGGGCTCGAAGTCTGAGGGGGTGCCCAAAGACATGCTGGTGGGAAGGGACACACGACGGACGGGGAGAACTGATGGAAAAGGAGGAGGAGGAGGAGGAGGGGACAACATGATGGAATAGATGGAAAAGGAGGAGGAGGAGGGGACAACATGATGGAATAGATGGAACAGGAGGAGGAGGAGGGGACATATGATGCGGAGGGGAAAGATGGAATAGGAGGAGGAGGAGACATATGACGGAGTGGGGAAAGATAGAATAAGAGGAGGAGGAGGGGACATCATGACAGGTAAAGATGGAATGGGAGGAGGAGGAGGAGGAGGGGACATCATGACAGGCAGGGAAAGATGGAATAGGAGGAGGAGGAGGGGACATATGACGGAGTGGGGAAAGATGGAATAGGAGGAGGAGGAGGGGACATCATGACAGGCAGGGAAAGATGGAATAGGAGGAGGAGGAGGGGACATCATGACAGGCAGGGAAAGATGGAACAGGAGGAGGAGGAGGGGACATATGACAAAGTGGGGAAAGATGGAATAGGAGGAGGAGGGGACATCATGACAGGCAGGGAAAGATGGAACAAGAGGAGGAGGGGACACATGACGGAGTGGGACAGATTGAATAGGAGAGTGGCACATGACAGAGTGGGGAAAGATGGAACAGGAGGAGAGGACACAACATGACCGAGCGGGGAAGACAGAACAGGAAGAGGAGGGGACACATTTACATGCCGGGAGACGTAATGCATGAGGAAAGATGACCTTCCCAAGACATGGAGAGGACATGGAGAAGACACCTAACCGATCTGTAGGTTCCCCCGACGACCCATGCGTCGTAATCACGCAGGGGCTAGCGCGTAGCGATCGCCGCACGAAAACGAGTCCCGAGTGTGAGTTAAAGTACCAGCAGCCCCACGTGTGGGGCGAGGCAGGGAGGAAACACGGGCCGAGGGAGTGAAACCTGACAGCCACCGAAGCAGCGCTGGCTCACTTGCGCAGGCGTCGCTGATTACCTCCCGATTACACGGGTTGGGGGGGGGGGGGAGGGGGGGTAGTTTCGGTAATGTAACCCCCCCCCTTGGCTGCCTACCACCCGGCAGCTACGGTATGAGAGAGAGAGAGAGAGAGAGAGAGAGAGAGAGAGAGAGAGAGAGAGAGAGAGAGAGAGAGAGAGAGAGAGAAAGGGCTGAGCGACTTAGAACACACGACAGAATGGAGAGGGTCGTATCACCGGGGGCTACCGGACGACTGGAGGGAGGGCAGGAAGGTAGGTGGAAGGGTCTGTGCTCCTCCGCGACCCACCGCTCCCTCCGGCTCAACGGCCGGCGAGGAGGAGAACAGCTCCGTGACGGGACACCTTGTAATGGACAGATCAAGATCCCTCCGGTGGCTGAGACAGACAGATGGATGGCTCACTCCAGAGGCACGAGTGGCGGGGGTTGAGTGATGAAGGAGGCGAGTCTGTTGAAGGAGTTGAAGTGCGTGGCGAGAGTAGGAGGTGGGTGAGTGAGGAGTGGGTGGCGAGGAAGGCTTGTGGCAGAGCGCGTGAATGGAAGGAATGTGCAGGAACCCGACCGTCCAGAAGTGGGTCTAGAATGACAGCCAACTGTCGAGGTATCAGGTATGAGGAGGAAACCATCTATCACAGAGCACCAGCTGTCACAGGAACCAGCTACGGAGGACTACCGGGTATCGAGGAAGGACCAGCTGCCGGCGAACACCTGTACTCAAGGAGAACCAGCTGTGAGGAGAGCCTTGCTTAGGTAACACAAGCTGTGGGGGCACCAGCTGTATGGGAGGTCCGGCTGAGGCAAAACCAGCTGTGAGGAAGTAATACTAGTGAGGCACCAGCTGTCGAGAAGCATCAGCTATGAAAGAGTGCCAGATGAGGGGCCCCCGCCCAGCCTCCTCCAGGCAGCTCCGGCCCTTAGAAGGATACCAGCTACCCCCCTCAGGTGGTCCCTGGCCCTCAGAGCAAGGTAGGGAGGCACACGGAGCTAGTGGGAGTACCAGCTTCCAAGGAGGCCCTGGCAGGGAGCCCCATCTACCGCCGGAGAGCCCCCGCTACACCTTGTTGTCACGCCCACAGTTTACGGGGTCGGGGCAGTGGTGAGGGGAGGGAAGGAGCTGGGGAGGGGAAGGGGAGGGGAGGAGGACAGCCGGGGCGTTTATGGTGCAGAATGGGGGGGGGGCGGGGCTGCCCGTCGGTGCAGCTGGCGCGGAGGAGCGCCCGTGTGGGCTGAAGGCTGTGCTGCCAGGGCGGGCGTCGGTCCGGGCGGCAGACACCTGTGCCACAACGCCAACCTACGGCTGGTCCCTGGTTGAGGGGACGACTCTAGCCTCCAGATGACGGGAGCGGCGGCTGCTGCTGCTGCTGTCTGCCTCCAAAAGGAAACTATCGGGTGGGGTTACATCGCGGCGATGCCAGCGCCGAGGGTCCGCGAGCTCAACTCTTTAAAGTCTTCGACGGGTTGCTGATGAAGACCCCCCCCCCCCCTCCCACTCAGGTCGGCTTCGCTATCGGTCTGGTCGCTGCAGACTGGGCGGGCCTGACACCCCGCCCCTCGCGAGGACCCACCCACACACACACACACACACACACAGGGGGGGCCAGTGATCTCTCCACGGTGGCTACACGCGATCGACGTCTGGGACCCAGGACTGGACGAGAATCGACCCTTTTATGGCAGAAGCAAAAAAAAATTTTTTGAGTTTTCTCTCCGAGGGTCACATTGGGACCTCCGTTTTCCTCCCTGTGTCTACGTCTACAATTAAATGGTAAACACAGAGAATCCCTGAATGCGAGGACGTGCAAGAAAAGGTTCTACCTCCTTCGGGGTCTGAGGGGGGGCGGTGGCCGCCGTCGGAGCCACGCCGTGTGTTCGCCTGGGTATTACGATTCAGGGCAGCTCCTTCTGTCTAATATTAGAGGTGGATCACAGGGCCGTATAAG
The DNA here is from genome assembly GCF_036320965.1 of Panulirus ornatus. Lineage (NCBI taxonomy): Eukaryota > Metazoa > Arthropoda > Malacostraca > Decapoda > Palinuridae > Panulirus > Panulirus ornatus. The sequence goes on along the minus strand of NC_092289.1, from coordinate 15,532,942 downwards.
GCAGAGCGCTACAGCAGGGTATAGCCCGTGGGTGTCGGGGGGATCCAGTGCCGTCAAGTCCAATGTCCTTAGGGATGCGTGGGGGTTGGAAGAAGAAGCCGGCGGGCCAAGCGTGGAGGTCGTCAGGCACAGCGGTACCCGAGGCACTCCTGAACCTCGAGTTGCAAGACGGTACGGCCCTTGAACGCGACGGTACAGCCCCTGGGATATGATAGACAGGCCTCTGAACTTGACCATGAAAGGGACGGGCCAGACATGCCCCACTGGTCGTACCGTCGCGCTCAAGGATCGCACCGTAAGAGCGGTACAGGAGGTCGAGTGGAGCCTTGGGCGTGGTTATCACGGTGGTGGTTGGGCTAGGTCGATCTCCGAGATGTTGTGGTGGTGCTGGTGATGGACCGCATATGTGGTGCGCGGTTGTGGCGAGAGATCCCGTGGTGATGGTGGTGGTGGTGGTGACTGACTCACTGCCATGCCTCAGCCTGCGACAGGACGTCGTCCCCTCCTCCCACTGAGCCGACGGTGCAGGAAGACGCTGATTTGTCCTCAAGAGACTGGCGACTGTCCGCGTGAAGGACTGGAAACTCGACGCGTCCTGACTGGTGGAGATCTAAGATGACTGTACTTGTGGTAACGTTTGAGCTCCTCATTTTCGCCTAAACTGTACCGACTGCGTGGCTCTGAGTGCGATTCCTGGTGGTGCTGGGTGGGGGAGGTCGTCTACCATGACCCAAGAGATTAGTGACGGTCACACTCAATAGGGTAAAGTTGGATGGCGAAGTTTGTCGGTGAAAGGGGAGGACATCATCCTCGCGAAGGCTGTGCATGTCGTGGTGTTCAGGGGGGTTGGTGGTGCCTGGGCCGGCGGCGGCGGGCTGCGACTGTATCCCCGAAGTGGCGGTGTGGGCGTTGGGTGTGTGTGTGTGCGAGGTGGGTCCTCAGGGTCGAGGGTGTGAGGGGCGCTGCAGCAGAGCAGGTGTGCCCTCAGTAAGATTATCGCTTGACGATGATGTCGATCGACTTGTGGCACTGAGCAGTGATCGCAGAGCGGCTCCTGGTGGCCGGGGCTTAGGTCACTGACACATCATCTACTACACTGTTCTGGCAGGGTGGCGTACCTACGATGGCAGTGCCCAGTCCTGACGGTCACTGCTGGGGATGTATTCAGCTGTTTTGTGAAAGCACTGTCGGCGGCGCTCGTGGATGCACAACGTGATGTATGAAGTTGGCGTTCAAGTCTCTGCGTGTCGTGGAGGGCGACTGGGGGGAAGGGGAGCGGGGGGGCTGGAGATCCTCCCCTCTCAGTTTTTTTGGTTTTCCAAAGGAAGGAACGGAGAAGGGGGCCGGGTGAGGATATTCCCTCAAAGGTCCAGTCCTCTGTTCTTAACGCTACCTTGCTAGCGCGGGAAATGGCGAATAGTATGAAAGAAAAGAAAAGATACATATATACATATATATATATATATATATATATATATATATATATATATATATATATATATATATATATATATATATATATATGGTCAAGAACTCGGGTAACGGTGGGTTTTGCTGGTGTCTGATCGTCAGCGTCGCCTTCTGCAGGAATGCCTCGTGGCTTGATGTTGTTGGCGGCGGTGGAGTGGAGGATAGGTCATTATGGACGCTGTCCTTCCTCTCGTGGACGCTGTCCTTTCCTCTCGTAGACGCTGTCTTTCCTCCTGTTCTCCAATACCTCTTGTGGACGCTGTCCTTTCCTCTCGTAGACGCTGTCTTTCCTCCTGTTCTCCTATACCTCCGGGCGCTCGCCTCTCTGGCAGCTATTCATTCGATCCGCGGTGGTGCCCCCACACCTCTTCAGCAAGAGGGTTACGACCCTCGAGCACTCGAAAGGTACTACAGCAGGATACAAAAAAAAAAAAAAAAAAAAGGATTTCAAACAGCTACAGACCATCTGGGTCAATAATGGCTTTGACCTGACCGCTTTTTACGGGGTGAGCTGAGATCTTCTAACATCACCAGTCAATACACACACACACACATATACATATATATATATATATATATATATATATATATATATATATATATATATATATACAAACAAATACAGTGCATATGAACGCGCACGTCCATTTAATATACAAACCTCCAACAGCCAGGACCGAACCCAGGACCTCTGT
>NC_092289.1:15518277-15528277 GCF_036320965.1 Panulirus ornatus | reverse complement strand
CTTCGTCAGGTAGTGCATACCTTCGTCAGGCAGTGCATACCTTCGTGAGGAAGTACATACCTTCGTCAAGTGGTGCATACCTTCGTCAGGTAGTGCATACCTTCATCAGGTAGTGCCTAACTTCTTCAGGTAGTGCATACGTTCGTCAGGTAGTGCATACGTTCGTCAGGTGGTGCATGCCTTCGTCAGGTAGTCCATACCTTCGTCAGGTCGTGCATACCTTCGTCAGGTTGTGCATACATTCGTCAGGTACTCCATTCCTTCGTCAGGTGGTCCATACCTTCGTCAGGTAGTGCATACCTTCGTCAGGTAGTCCATACCTTCGTCAAGTGGTCCATACCTTCGTCAGGTAGTCCATACCTTCGTCAGGTAGTCCATACCTTCGTCGGGTGGTGCAAGAGACTGGCCGGAGATGTAACGCTCACGTGGGCAGTCGAGACGTTGTCCTCGACGCAGGGAGAAGGAAGGAGCGAACTCGGACGTACTCAACAGACGTGACGACAAGTTCGTCTCTCTCGTCTGAATGTATCCAAGATCTACAACTGTCAACAACCTTATAGAGGCCGTGGGAATACAGCCAAACATTGCAGACTATAAGGGACCATAAGCAGTGGTCAGTCAGTCGAGCTCATAGGCACTGATATATATATATATATATATATATATATATATATATATATATATATATATATATATATATATATATATATATATATATATATTCCAATACGAACAAGAATGGCTGAAGTACAGGAGTGCTTTTCTTCCTCTTTTTTCCCTCAAGTTCGTTTCTGTCTCATTCTCGGCGTGGAAGTCTGGCCTGCCCGCCCCCGTCAATGTTGCCATATGCGCGGCGATGGCTGGGCTGGACGCAACGGAGCCTACCTGTGCAAACACACACACACACACACACACACAGCTGGTCAGTCAGCCAACCATCAGGCAACGCCCCTCGGAAACTGGTGAATGCGTCTTGTTTGCCAATCTTCGCTCTAATGGCAACGGCGGGCGTCGGCGTCAGCCGGGTCAACACTATTTAGGGACTCTGGACCAAAGAAGAAAGAGAGGGAACTTACGGTTCTTTAAAGGGGAAGGGCGGGAAGAAGAGAAGGTAAAGGCGTCTATCATGAGTTCCCTTAAGCTGTGACACGACATACTGTGAGGCGCACTTTACGAGTATTGTACGTTCCTGTTTCGTCAACCTTCTCGTAGTCTCGAACGCTACGGCCAAACGCCAAAATTTCCGCCCACGACTCCCAAGGTTTCAGAGTGGAACCGTTGCTAAGGGAGAGATCTACGCGAAGGCTTTCCTCTCCTCCCCCTGATATGCAAGCTTTCCCTCCGGGAAAGTTCAGAAAGTCTTGGTCTGTGTTCAAGAGTTGAAGGTGTTAGGTTCTGCATGGTACATGGCTTCTCACCAGTGCGGGGTCCTGGGTTATCCACATGGACCCGTCTGGCACAGTGGTACGACCCTTGGGTTCGCGAGACGGGACAACCCTTGGGTATGACGGCCTATCATAAGCCTTTGGTCTGAACTCTAGAGACGGGGGTCAGGTCAAAGGACAGGGCATTCATATATCCTTAAGGTTATAAACTTGACCTCAATGCATCTCTTTTTAAAGTCATTGATATCAGTGTATCTAACATTCAAACGCTAGCTTGTGGAGGGCTTTCTAACACAACCGTGTGAGACCAGCGATTCGTGGGGTCAACCAGTACTACTGGGAGTGCTGGTGACGGTCCTCACTCGAACCAGTACTGGAGAGGTTGGTGAAATGTCCTCAGTGTGGACCAGCACACCGGAAGGTCGGTGCCTGCCATCGCGATGGGTGTACTCCAGTCCAGGAGGGGACACACCTAGCTTTAACACTCTAGAAGAATCCTTGTGGACTAGCGGTGAGGCAGGTGTGTGGCTTGGTGCTCTTTTACGGCGCTGTCAACCTCACCCACTCCCAGTGAGGGAGGGTAAAAACTTGGCCTATGGCAACCAACCAAATTCAGCCACTGTGAACTTGTATAATGTTCCCAGGTGTGTGAGTTGTCCAGCTCCCAGTTATGTGATGTAATCTTAAGAGGCTGTTCCCTTCGGTATTCAGTTCACGAAGGAAGGAATTCCTGGTGCAGTATGAAAAGAGAGAGAGAGGAAGATGTGGTCTTCTACTGGACGTTCAGCTTTTAGATGAAGCGGGTGTCTGGTATGCAGGGGAAGGAAGGAAGGATGGAATGGCACTGAAGCCTCCGTGGAAGAAGCCATTGGTCCACTGGTAATGCCGCACATATCTGACAACTATATGGATACCTGGACATGATGGGCATATATGATCATGTTGACCAACTTGCTAAACAGATCCAGACCTGGTCTAACTAGAGACACAGTCCACACACCGTTCTCACTGCAAATGGACCGGGAGAATCTAAACCTCCTCAAGAGAGATGCTCAAAGGCCTGGTGGCTTGTAGTATGATATGTTATGATCCCTTTGAGCCTAAGGAAACTCCGGCACGGAATATATCGTAACTACCGGGCAATGTGATATTGCGGCTGCCACAATACACCTATGTTACAGGTATACCTGAGTTGCAATGAGCATTCCGGGTGTTGACTCTGCTCTGCATCTGACAGACACACACCTGAACCCTTCATTGTTTGGTGCCCTTGAAACCACTGCTTTCAGTGCTCACGGGTCTGAGGGCATCGAGACCTTTGTGACCACTTTAGTGACACGGGTGTTCTGAATGATATCGTGTCACTATGACCATATTCTGCTCAGCCCTGACCCATACCCTGCATTATGTAACTCCCTCTCATGTAACACTCACAACATCATCACTTTGTATATTGTGGATTACGTACCCTGTATCTGACACACACGGAACCTCCTCTGTATCAGTGCGAGTACAGCTACACCCTGTACCTTAGTGCGCTTCACGTGGGACATATTTTGACCCTCCACGGTACTGTTATCAAGGTCAATATCTTCGTGTAGTATCCATCTCGTACTTGAATATATTCTGATACTAAGTGACCGTACATCCAATACTGCCTCGCTGTGTATTATACCTCCGGTAATGACGATGCTCCCTTATTACACCAACGGGAAGAGGACCCTCTGGGTGCCACCTATCTCCCTCCTACGTCAGAGCATCGAACCCACCGTACGTGCCAGACATGCCTCCACCCCTACCACCATCTATATGCCCTGTACGCACCATACATCCCTCCGCCCATACCAACATCATCTACATGTCCAGTACACCCATACACTGCCCTCTGTCTACCACCATCAATATAATATGCCCATCAACCACACGTATCACAGAAGCGCCCAGCCTGTACACAGTCATGCAAACTTTTTCAAATCCAGACGAGCTAACTGTAGTAACACACTGCCACAGTTTTTCCTGCCACCTCAAGGTCTGACTGGCCTTACGTGACCCAGGGATGGAGAAACTGGGCCCCCTCGCCGCCCCCCCACGGCCGTCGCTCGGACCTGCTCTATCTATCCCTCCCCTGTCGACACGCCGTCGGACCTCACCTAGCTAGCGGGAGGGAACACTCTCCCTGAACTTGCCTCCTCGAGCGATCTCACCACACTCGCTGACACCGACCCAGATGATGATGATGATGATGTCTTCTCGAACACGGCAGCCGCCCCCTCCTCCCTCCTTGCCTCTTCTCCCGTCAGTAAGGCATGGTAAATGCTGATGCCTTGGGGAATATCCTTTATATATTTTATATATATATATATATATATATATATATATATATATATATATATATATATATATATATATATATATATATGTGTGTGTGTGTGTGTGTGTGTGTGTGTGTGTGTGTGTGTGTGTGTGTGTGTGTAGCGGCGAGTGCATATTGTGGTGTGGGTAGCTGCCGGAGAGGGGGTGAGGGCGTGCCCAGTTCGGGCCTGTCCCACGCACCCAGCCTACCAACGGCATGCGAACGTCTGATGCATTATTTGATAATTACTCACCGCGCCATCAGCCCTTCTCACTCATTACCCTAATTACTCACCGCGCCATCAGCCTTTCTCACTCATTAACCTAATTACCTCACTCATCACCCTAATTACTTTTATCCTTTTTTTTGATAATACAGAAGGGACACGGGAGTAATAGCCTTGGCCGCTCCTGCCATGCGTCGACTTTAACGCCGATAGATGATACGCTGAGGCCGATCTCGATCCTCCCATCTCGCCGATAGAGACGAGAACGATACGCACGCACGTGCAGTCGACCGAATGACTCACCCATCACTCTCTCAGGGCATACCTCCACTTTCATTCGTTTTGAATTAGAAATGTGAACAAACCCCTCTCCTCTCTCTCTCTCTCTCTCTCTCTCTCTCTCTCTCTCTCTCTCTCTCTCTCTCTCTCTCTCTCTCCTCATAACCAACCATCTTTTACATCATTTACATCATGTCACTACGTTTTTTTTTTTTTACACACGACGCAAGCGACCCGGACGTATCATTTACATCATGCCACTACGTTTTTTTTTTTTTACACACGACGCAAGCGACCCGGACGTATCATTTACATAATGCCACTACGTTTTTTTTTTACACACGACGCAAGCGACCCGGACGTATCATTTACATCATGCCACTACGTTTTTTTTTTACACACGACGCAAGCGACCCGGACGTATCATTTACATAATGCCACTACGTTTTTTTTTTACACACGAGGCAAGCGACCCGGACGTATCATTTACAAACTGGCTCTTCTTTCTTTTCTTTTTTTGCCCTGTTACATAATTTGGACTCTGGTGATCAGAAGAGACTGCAGGTGAAGAGTTTAAACAAGTTCCCCCTCGCTCATAAAAAAGGGGGGAGGGGGGGATAAAATGCTTTCCAAAATGACTTACTCTGAATTACCTGTTAGGCCATAGTCTCTCTCTCTCTCTCTCTCTCTCTCTCTCTCTCTCTCTCTCTCTCTCTCTCTCTCTCTCATCTACGCTCTTCTTAAATCAATGAAATTTGGAGACCTCATTCAAAACTGGTCAGTTGGGGGCTGGTCCCAGCGTCTCTACCTTTGGCTTGTTACACAGACTTGTTACACAGACCACATACACTTGTTACACAGACCCCCCTCCTCCTCCCGAAGTCCACGTGAGGGAGAGGGGTCTGGCCTCAACACTAGCCTACATGTGACAGGCAAATGTATACATCAACATAAGTGAATAACTGGAGCTAAATCGTGAGGAACGTTATGACATAAATGAATTATCGTTATTTTCATTAATACCATTATAATTACCAGGCTTCTTATATCTATTTCTATCATAATTATTATCATTATTATTATTATCATCATTATCATTACTACTACAATTATCATCATTACTTTTATCATTATTATTTTTATCATTATCATTATTATCATCATTATTATTATTATTATAATTATAATTATCATTATTATCATAATTATCATTATTATCATTATTATTATTACCACTACTACTACTACAATTATCATTACTTTTATTATTATTATTATTATTATTATTATTATTATTATTATTATTATTATTATCTTTTTTTTTTTTTTTTACTATTCGCCATTTCCCGCGTTAGCGAGGTAGCGTTAAGAACAGAGGATTGGGCCTTAGAGGGAATATCCTCACCTGGCCCCCTTCTCTGTTCCTTCTTTTTGGGAAAAAAAAAAAAAAAAGAGAGGGGAGGATTTCCAGCCCCCCCGCTCCCTTCCCTTTTAGTCGCCTTCTACGACACGCAGGGAATACGTGGGAAGTATTCTTTCTCCCCTATCCCCAGGGATAATCATTATTATCATTATCATTATTATCATTATTATCATTATCATCATCATTATTATTATTTTTACTATTACTATTTATCATACAACCTTAGATGCCCTTTTATGGGGAAGCTGCACTCCATAAAGGAGCAGGGAAATGGTAGACTCCGGAACGAAGAAGGTCCTTGACATTGAAGGTGACCCCTTGCTCCCGGCGTAACCAAATGCAGGTAGAGTCCGGTAACACCCACACACACACACAAAGCGCACACAATCTCATGTATACACACATCCAAACAAAAGAAAAAGACACAAAAGACATACATACATGCACACATTTATACATATACCCACACACACACAAAAACACATAAAGACATACAGAGACGTATTCTCTCTCTCTCTCTCTCTCTCTCTCTCTCTCTCTCTCTCTCTCTCTCTCTCTCTCTCTCTCTCTCTCTCTCACACACACGCCCATCTTCACCAAGCAATTTAAGCTTGACTCGATCGGTCCAAACAGCGTTGCAAATGAGGGCGTGGAGGCGGCTGTAGGTGGTCCGCTGGCAACCGCTACCATTAGCGGGACCTGCTGGGCTCGGGGTGTCCGATACCATTACGGCTGGCTTGGCTCTCCCCTTGATGTTACCATTACATATATTTTTTTTTTTTTTTTTTAACCCCCAGCCTGACCTTTCTACGTAGGAACACTAGCATGAACGTAGGAACGTCTGTTCTGTACCTGGCGCTACTGCGCTAACGCGGAAAACGGCGATCAAGTCTAGCGTATATATATATATATATATATATATATATATATATATATATATATATATATATATATATATATATATATAACACTTCACATCCGACTGCATTTCAACCTTTTATTTACTACGACAATCCTTCACTTTCCACTTTTGATCTTTTTTCTTCATAATTTACAAATTTACGAAAATCTTCTGTAAAAAAAAATTGTTTACATTCCTCATCACTCCTCCTGTGTCTCACTCGCATCTTTCCGTCGGCACTATAAGGAGGGCCAGTCATGCTCTACGTTTTCTTTTAGTTCCAAAGTAGAGTCTGAGCCTCCAGGGTTAGGTTCTGCCCTAAAGCCACACACCCAAACCTGGTTATCCACCTCTCTTCTCCACCAGTTGTAGCAACAACCTTGCTGCATTTCGTCTCGTGAGTTGTGGGTTTATGAGGTTGTTAGCTGCATTTCGTCTCGTGAGTTGTGGGTTTATGAGGTCGTCTGCTGCTTCGTCTTATGAGTTGTGGGTTTATGAGGCCGTCTGCTGCTTCGTCTTATGAGTTGTGGGTTTATGAGGTCGTCTGCTGCTTCGTCTTATGAGTTGTGGGTTTATGAGGTCGTCTGCTGCTTCGTCACATGAGTTGTGGGTTTATGAGGCTGTTAACTGCTTCGTCACATGAGTTGTGGGTTTATGAGGTCGTCTGCTGCTTCGTCACATGAGTTGTGGGTTTATGAGGCTGTTAACTGCTTCGTCACATGAGTTGTGGGTTTATGAGGTCGTCTGCTGCTTCGTCACATGAGTTGTGGGTTTATGAGGTCGTCTGCTGCTTCGTATTATGAGTTGTGGGTTTATGAGGCCGTCTGCTGCTTTGTATTATGAGTTGTGGGTTTATGAGGCCGTCTGCTGCTTCGTCTTATGAGTTGTGGGTTTATGAGGTTGCATGCTGCTTCGTCTCATTACCCATCATGTCACATGCCCTTACAAACTCAGGGTTCAGTGAGACCATTACAATGAGAACACACGTCTCAAACACAAGATTCAACAAAAGTGTTAAATACTGCCCACACACAGAGGATTACCGACCTTAAATGTATCGCTCCGTCTCTTTGTTTGCCAGTCCAGTTGACACCAATCTCCTCTGCCAACAGTTCAACCCCTTTGTGTACCTCTGTAACACAGTCAATCCATTCATCTTCGTTCTAACCTCAATAGAATCGTCTCCTTAAATGAACCCCCCTCAACAGTGTATCTAAATACGGAGCAGTTTAGTGAAATCCACTGAGGTGGCAGCAGGTACATCCGTGGCAACATTCCCTCCCCCACCGTGTCACCACCACTCCACACACACACACACACCAACTGCATATGCTGCCCGACATCCACGACCAGCAGCGATACACTGGTCCATTGCAATCATTCATTCGAACGACCGTAATTAACCTAGTGTGACCTCATTTGAACTCAGGGAGGTTATAACCCAACGATCTAAGCTAAGTTGGTGGGTGACACCGACCTTCACCTTTGTGAACTTCGCGGTCAAGCTCATACGATTAACACTACCGGCGTGGCCGACGTATGTTGTCTCAATTATGCCCGGGAAGCACTGAAGACAGGCAGTCAAGCAGTCAGCCCCCACACGCTCTTGGACACCGAGGTACATCTACGCCTGGAAGCGTCCACCAAGTGACCCCCCTGGCTTATCACCCTCCTGCTAGGATTTAGTGGTGCTTTATCCCCTAAGCACTCTGGCTCCTGCCCTCTCAGTAAGACTCCTGTGGGATACCGTCAACACTTGTCTAAAGAAGCACTCTCAACTACCGTGATATCCGGCCACGTCTCCTGTACAGCAAGACAAAACTTCGACAACCGTACACTAACACAGACCCGCAAGCAACGCCTCCTCCCTTCTACAGAAGCTCCATGAGACCCATGCATCCATGCAACCCTTACATGGGATACCTGCCACAACACACCTCACGTATTCCAAATCGGAGCCTCGAAACGACCACCTGACACCTGCCTCACCTCCTGCACCTAGGGAACCCTGCCTCCCTCTCCTCTCACCTTACCTCACATGACCTCACCTTCTCACCTCATCCTGCACCACCAGTATCACATCGCCCTGAGCAACATGACCTTGTGTAATCACTTACAAAACAGGATGTTACTTGTGTCTCACCACACCTCTATCGGTCTCTATATAATCACAAGAGTTCTTAAGACACTTAGTTGTAGTACTCATACACCCGCTACACCTGACTGGAAAAAAAAATCCTCTTGCGAGGCACTGAAATCCCAATTTATAGAGGAAGTAATCCAGAAAAATCTCCTTATCGTAAGAGCGATTTAGGAGAAATCCACTGAAGTTTGCGAGGGGTTCCTCCACTGAAATCCCATCCCCTACTCCCTCTGGTGCGGTAACCGCTCGAGCCAATCCTGCTGTGGTAAAAGTATACGACGCAATCCCCCAAGGGACGTAATCCCCCACGGGACGCAATCCCCCACGGGACGCAACCCCCCACGGGACGCAATCCTCCCACGGGTAAAACCCCCACACAGCGAGGGCCAGGATTGGGGGGGGAGAGGGGGCGTCGCAGGGCACGTTGCGTAAGCACTGCCAGGCCGGCCCTGGCGAGGCTAGAGCGTAACACCCGGTGGGCGTAACGGACCCTAAAGCACCTCTGTTACGGCCAGCAATATACGTCGCGGCTTGCCCTATGTCACGCTGCTCCTCCGCCGCCGCCCTGCGTTACGACACAGCGCCTCGTCACGGCCCCGCTCAATCACATCACCGTTCTTCGTTACGGCCTGTTACTTCGTCACGCCCGTACTCCGTTAGGGTAAGGAAATCCGTAACGCTCCGGTGTGCTCCGTTACGGCCCATACTCCGTTACTAGCCCGCATTCCCGTCATGCCGGCACGCCGTTACGGCGAGCAACTCCGTAACGCCCCGTACTCCGTCATGCCCCGCGCTCCGTTACGGCCCATACTCTGTTACCAGCCCGCAACCCCGTAACAACCCCAGCACTCCGTCACGCACCAGGACCGCACACAAACGTTACAGCCCTACACCCCGTCACACTCCGTAACTTTCAGGCCGGACACTTCCACGCCAAACGTGATTGCAATCATATGGTAAAGTGGTGTTCGAGCTTCACCAACTCTCAAAAGCAGCGCCTGTCAGATCCAGAGCGAGAAAAAAATGGACGAATCTTTTTGATGTGAATCTGAATTAAAGGATTAAGGGGATTACCCCCAAGCCTCTGGGGTCTGCTTGCCTTACCAATATCATTCAGTACAGAACGTGAAGACTATCCTTTAGACTTGAGGTGAAGAGAAATCAGCACAAAAGCGGATGCATCCATCATCATAATATCCCGTAACAAGAAGCCATATATATGTTGGAAAGGATCACAATTTTGCGTGTGATCAAGATATTCCTCTGAGTCCACGAGGAAAATGAAACACG
>NC_092289.1:15485777-15515777 GCF_036320965.1 Panulirus ornatus | reverse complement strand
TAACCTTCGTGTGGCCCAGGCAGCCGGACGCCCTGCCCTGGCAGGGTTCGAAGCCGACCCGTGGTGTATAAACACAACAGTGGGTCATGTCCACTCCGCCATGTCCATACGGCACTATCCTCTACCAAGGAGAGCTGCCCTTGATACTCGTGAAACGAATCGCGACCATCGGCGAACTAAACGTAAACACACATCAACTTTCAATGACGAGTGAGAGGAAGAGGAGAGTAGGAGTGTGCCAGCAACAACACCTCGTATCTCTGTCTCGTTCCGCGAATGTACTCCACCTGTACATCGGAGTTCGGCAAGAACACGTACATCTTCTGTACACATTTTCGTTGTGGTTCTTACATATGTATTTCTAGTTTTGCCGACGCACGAGAAGCATATGATAAGTCTTACGCTGGTCCTCTCGTTCACCTCTGCGCATGTCGTGCTTCCGTTTACCGTTGCGATTCGCTTTCCGCCTTGAATTCCTCTTGAGCGCATTGTGCGTCGGGGCGTTCTTCCTTGAATCAGTGGGACTTTACCGCCCACCGCCGCCTCTCGGGAACAACCCTGGGCGGGACAAAGACTTGTCAATTTCACAATCGATTGTCCTTCATGTCAAGAGACGTGTGTGTGTGTGTGTGTGTGTGTGTGTGACAAAAAAACCACTGATTTTGTTACGATAAACGACAGATCCCGTGGTGCACAATGTGGTGCATGGCCGATGGCGGGTGTCTGCTCGCGTCGCTATATTTACGAAGTGGTTTCCCTCACACTGGGTAACGATTTCACGAGTTCTTGCCAACTGTTGTTAGAGCTCAATGACCCCCCCTCAACCTAAGACGAGAGAGACACTATCGCTCACCTTAGCGCCATACCACACCGAACACACTTTCGCATGCCGCATGCACCTCTCTCACACGCCAGCGCTGCTTCCCTTAAAATACACCCCACCTCCCGTTCCTTATCCACTCCCGTTTCTTCATTTCCTCTCGCCTTCCGCCATTCTACATTCAATCTCTCGTGGTGTTTCTTCACGCAAGTCTCTCTTCCGAGCTCACTCACTCTCTTCACCTCTCACCGACGCTCCCTCCTCTTTTCAGAGACCCCCCTCTGCAAGTCTTCCCCCTCGCCTTCACAAGATGGTGATCAGACATCCCATCAGCTCCCTCCTCAGCACATGCACATGCAAAAGTCTCTCTTTTTGACACGCCTGTCAGTTAATATGCAATCTAGTATTGCCCGCTGACCATCTCTCCTACTCACATACGTCAAGGATGGCTTACCTTGGGGGAACATACCTGTAGAAAACCCTTAACTTTGAACCTCGCTCTCTCCCCATTTCCAAAGTCCTCCCCATTTTTGTGAGGTGTGCTTTAAGACGGCGCGACTGGAGGTACAGGGAGTAAACTTCTTGATAATAAGCTATTCTTAACCTCACAAATTCTCATTTCTAGCATCAAGTACGTTCAGAAATAATAATAATAATAATAATAATAATAATAATAATAATAATAATAATAATATCAATAATAATGATAATAATAATGATGAATGAAGTGCCACAGGGAGAGTACATATTTACCAATACTACAAAATCAAGTCCCCATGAGTGCTGTCCCGAAAGACTTAACGCCTTTATCACGTCATACGTTACGGCAATACGAAACAAGACACACACACACACACACACACACACATACACACTGATCATCTGGGCCACATGCAGCGTGGGCATACAGCCAACTAACTGTAATGGGCCCGTTGTGTTAGCGGACACAGGCCTCAGCAGTAACACTTGGCGACACTTCAAGTGCAACAAACAGTGGACACAGACCCTCTGTACATCCACACAAGAGGTCGAGGACGCGAGCCTATAGCTGTCAAGGAAGGTGGTGTTGGCTGGGGTGGAGACCACGCCAGGAAAAAAAATCTCTCTTCGTTGTTGCGTGGACGGAGATAAAAAGGTCTTCGGGGTTTGAGCACTCCGGGAGATGTGGTCTGTTGGAGGTCTTAGAGTAGTGACGTGAGGAAAAGAGAGACAGGGGGGAAAAAAAAAAGGAGGAGGGAAACAAGAGGGACAGAACCACCTCAACGCAGCGTGAGCGGGTGACAGGGAGCGGAAACAACGCTGAGGCCTATCTAGAACCCGAACCAACCACGATGGCCACATTCCTTCGCCAAACGTTATGTTCTTCGGCGACAGGTCGTGGAACTCCCATCATTATGTGTGTTGCACGGAGAGAGGGTATAGATGGTTTGGGCCTCAAGACGCAGACGAAGTAGTGGAAGTCCCATCATCATGTGGGTTGCGCGGAGAGAGGGGGAGATGGTTTGGGCCTCAAGACGCAGACGAAGTAGTGGAAGTCCCATCATTATGTGGGTTGCACGGAGAGAGGGTGTAGATGGTTTGGGCCTCAAGACGCAGACGAAGTAGTGGAAGTCCCATCATCATGTGGGTTGCGCGGAGAGAGGGGGAGATGGTTTGGGCCTCAAGACGCAGACGAAGTAGTGGAAGTCCCATCATTATGTGGGTTGCACGGAGAGAAAGGTGAGATGGTTTGGGCCTCAAGACGCAGACGAAGTAGAAAGGGTGAAGACAGGAGTTACCTCGGAGGCGCTCGGGCACCAGGAGGGTATGCCAAGCGGGCCATGCACCTCAACCCCCTCCGCCAGCAGCTGCTGGGGCGAGACAGACTGATTTGATCTGTATCACCGAGTAGTTCATTGTGCAACCTCCATGCTCATCCTTGTGAGCGGTAGCGGAGGAGGAGGAGAGAGGAGGGAGGGAGGGAGAGTCAGTGGGAGGAGGGTTTGGAGGATACAAGCAAGATCTTGGTCTTAGGAGATTCACATGGTTTCCATGGTCTTGGGAGATTCACATGGTCTCCATGGTCTTGGGAGATTCACATGGTCTCCATGGTCTTGGGAGATTCACATGGTTTCCATGGTCTTGGGAGATTCACATGGTCTCCATAATCTAGGGGAACAAATGATTTCGAGCCCCACACGGTTTCGACAGGCCAGGGCGATCACACATGTTTCGAAACCTTGGAGAGAGAGAGAGAGAGAGAGAGAGAGAGAGAGAGAGAGAGAGAGAGAGAGAGAGGTTTCAAAAGCCTTGCCAACTCGAATGCCTTCTTTCTCCAGCCTTGTACACTCCACCAAGGGTCGTCTGGCCTCGCCGCCACACACCCGCTCCTGATGTGTGTGTGTGTGTGTGTGTGTGTGTGTGTGTGTGTGTGTGTGTGTGTGTGACGACAAGAACCCCGCGACGCCCTACTGTTCTCTTCCCTTCGTAGACCAACGTCACAGTTCCCATCATCAGTGTCCCGTCATCCGGACCAGCTGGTTCACAGTTGCCATCACCCGGGCAAGCTGGTTCACAGTTGCCATCACCCGGGCCAGCTGGTTCACAGTTCCCATCACCCGGGCCAGGTGGTTCACAGTTCCCATCACCCGGGCCAGGTGGTTCACAGTTCCCATCACCCGGGCCAGGTGGTTCACAGTTCCCATCACCCGGGCAAGGTGGTTCACAGTTCCCATCACCCGGGCCAGCTGGTTCACAGTTCCCATCACCCGGGCCAGCTGGTTCACAGTTGCCATCACCCGGACAAGCTGGTTCACAGTTCCCATCACCCGGGCCGGCCGGTTCACAGTTCCCATCACCCGGGCAAGGTGATTCATAGTTCCCCATCATCAGCGTCCCGTCATCCGGGCCAGCTGGTTCACAGTTCGCCATCGCCAGCGTCCCATCACTCTGGCCAGGTGGCCCACAGTTCCCCATCACCAGCGTCCCATCACTCTGGCCAGGTGGCCCACAGTTCCCCATCACCAGCGTCCCATCACTCTGGCCAGGTGGTCCACAGTTCCCCATCACCAGCGTCCCATCACTCTGGCCAGGTGGTCCACAGTTCCCCATCACCAGCGTCCCATCACTCTGGCCAGGTGGCCCACAGTTCCCCATCACCAGCGTCCCATCACTCTGGCCAGGGGGTCCAAACCGTCGCACATTATTTTCTCATCGTCAGGCTGGGTCGAAGTGTTCCCACGCTTGCGATCTTTGAGCCAACGATGTCTGCTTACCGACACACACACACACACACACACACACTCACACACACACACACACACACACACACTGACGAGTCACGCCACCTCCTTGCACTTCTCCGAGGGGGCTGGGAGGGTCGTCACAATCTGGAGGAGGAGGAGGAGGAGGAGGAGGAGGAGGAGGAGGAGGAGGAGGAGGAGGAGGAGAAGAAGAAGAAGAAGAAGAAGAAGAAGAAGAAGAAGGTAGAGGAGGAGGAGGAGGAGGAGGTAGAGCAGGAGAAGGAGGAGGTGGTGGTTTGTATGGACGATTTCCATTCCTCCACTCGGCCAACGGGAGACCGGAGTCAAGTTAATCTGGCGAGACTCTATGGTATTCTCAAAGCCTCGGACTCTGCGGTGCGGTTTGGTGTGGTATGGTGCGGTGCAGTGCGATGCGGTGTGGTGTGGTATGGTGCGGTGCAGTGCGGTGCGGTGTGGTGCGATGCGGTGTGGTGTGGTGCGATGCGGTGTGGTGTGGTGTGGTGTGGTATGGTGCGGTGTGGTATGGTGTGGTGTGGTGCGATGCGGTGTGGTGCGGTGTGGTGTGGTGTGGTGCGGCGCGGTGCGGTGTTGGTGTGGTGCGGTGCGATGCGGTGCGGTGCGGTCTCCACCGTGGCTACGTGTTCTCCGGCCTGATCTACTTCCGAGAGCAACTCACGAGAGAGAGAGAGAGAGAGAGAGAGAGAGAGAGAGAGAGAGAGAGAGAGAGAGAGAGAGAGAGAGAGAGAGAGAGAGAGGAGGAAGGAAACCGTACGAGAAGTGTGACGTGCAGAAGTTGTAAGGAGTGTTGTGCTGAGTGACGTGGTAGGTGGGGGGATGAAGTTGTTAGGTGACAACTGGCTGGAGCAATGTGAGGAACCAGGCCTGAAGTTGTGGCAGCTCTAGCTCTCTCTCTCTCTCTCTCTCTCTCTCTCTCTCTCTCTCTCTCTCTCTCTCTCTCTCTCTCTCGGCGCGACCGCGCAACCCTACGACGCCTGTCTAGCGACGGGTTGGGGTTCAGCACGGGGCCCGTCGTGCTCGAGCAGGTCACACATAAATGAGGAGTAATTGCAATGTACATTACGCGTATAAACAGCCTGATTAAACACACACACACACACACACACACACACACACACACACACACACACACAGACACAGACACGTTAGAAACTTTAGAGGTGAATCACTGTATAGAAAGGACTTGATTCCTTGAAAGTTTGGATTAAGACGCCGACTGGTTGGGACCACTGAGGGAGTGTGAGGCCAGGACTATAAGCTGGTATGGATAGTGAGAGATTCAAAACGGTGGATATGAAAAAAAAAAAAAAAAGGCGTGGGAGGAACATGGAAAAATAAAGAATAGGATACACGAAAAAAAAGAAAAAAGGGTGTGGGAGGAAGATGGAAAAATAAAGAATAGGATACACGAAAAAAAAGAAAAAAGGGTGTGGGAGGAAGATGGAAAAATAAAGAACAGGATACATGAAAAAAGAAAAAAGGCGTGGGAGGAAGATGGAAAAATAACAGAAGAAAAGACGGGCAACAAGAGACACGGATTCGCATCCCAATTGAGAACTAGAGACGAGACGGAGCAAATGGAGGATCCGCGGTAGAGATGGTGTTTACAAGTCCTGATTGGCTCGTTTGGCTAACATGTGAGGGGTACGTATTGGCTCGTTTGGCGGCTAACATGTGAGGGGTACGTACTGGCTCGTTTGGCTAACATGTGAGGGGTACGTATTGGCTCGTTT
This sequence comes from Panulirus ornatus, assembly GCF_036320965.1. Lineage (NCBI taxonomy): Eukaryota > Metazoa > Arthropoda > Malacostraca > Decapoda > Palinuridae > Panulirus > Panulirus ornatus. Next base: position 15,509,964 of record NC_092289.1, on the reverse strand, counting down.
GGCTAACATGTGAGGGGTACGTATTGGCTCGTTTGGCTAACATGTGAGGGGTACGTATTGGCTCGTTTGGCTAACATGTGAGGGGGTACGTATTGGCTCGTTTGGCGGCTAACATGTGAGGGGGTACGTATTGGCTCGTTTGGCGGCTAACATGTGAGGGGTACGTATTGGCTCGTTTGGCGGCTAACATGTGAGGGGTACTTATATGAGAATCGGGCGAGGGAGAGTACAGCCAGACATTATGATACGCATAGTGGAGAAAAAAAACCCAAAAGGCTCAGCTATTGGTTGAGGAAGCGAAAGGAGGAATGCTACGAGATACGCGAGGAAGCAGCGAGCTACAGTAGCTGTGGATTCGAGGGGGCATCGTCAGCGAAGAGGAGCGGGAGGAGCGTAGCGCTTCCTCCCTCCCTCACCTGAGTCAGTGTGGGCACGACACGGGTTATAACACTGCAGGAGGAGGAGTGTAGCACAGCTGGGATAAGGGTATATGGGGGCGGGAGGAGCGTAGCGCTTCGTCCCTCCCTCACCTGAGTCAGTGTGGGCACGACACGGGTTACAACACTGCAGGAGGAGGAGTGTAGCACAGTTGGGATAAGGGTATATGGGGGCGGGAGGAGCGTAGCGCTCCCTCCCTCCCTCCCTCACCTGAGTCAGTGTGGGCACGACACGGGTTATAACACTGCAGGAGGAGCTTAGTCAAACGTTGCTCACGACCGAAAAAAAAAGGAAGAGAGAGAGAGAGAGAGAGAGAGAGAGAGAGAGAGAGAGAGAGAGAGAGAGAGAGAGAGAGAGAGAGAGAGAGAGAGAGAGAGAGAGAAATATGCCAGTGACGGGAGGATGAGAGCAGCGAGAGTGGATGACAAGGTGTCATTTTCTTGGGAAAAATTTTTTTTAATTACAGGCGGAGGAGAAGTGAGGGGGGGTGAGGGAGGTGTCATGACAAGGGACTCGTGCTGGGGGCGGTGGGAAGCTCCACAGCATGTTGACACGTCCGTGGGGGGCGCGGGGCACCTCGCTGTAATGCTCTGACGGAGGAGGAAACGATGAGAGAGAGAGAGAGAGAGAGAGAGAGAGAGAGAGAGAGAGAGAGAGAGAGAGAGAGAGAGAGAGAGAGAGAGAGAGAGAGAGAGAGAGAGACGGGCTATCTATCCCCCAACGAAAGCCAGCCAAGACGGTAGACGTGCCTGCTCCACCTGGACGCACCACACAGCGCCAAGGGGGGTCCAAGCTGGAGGGGTGCAGCAGCACCAGGCGCCTCTCTGCACCTCACTGGCAGCACCAGCACCAGGAAGCCAGACCTCATCCTGGCAACACCAGGAGCTGCCTCACCGCCTCATAACCCAGCCACTATTTATCCTACCCTCAGCCCTGGGCCAGACATACACACAGTCAGGGAATGAGACCAAAAGCCCCCACACCCTCATTACCTCTGCGTCAAAGGCTCTGGACCTGTAATTAAAACGTCTTAAGTGACCTGTAATTAAACTCCTCTGGATCTATCTCTACCAGATGGAGTTTTTACAAGGGAGAGAGAGAGAGAGAGAGAGAGAGAGAGAGAGAGAGAGAGAGAGAGAGAGAGAGTCATTAATCTAATCCTTCACTAGCTATAATTAACCCAGTCCTTAATTATCTATCCTCCAGCCGTGTGGAGAAGTCTTCATCATCACACACCTTGGAACTTGTGAGGAATGTGTGTGTGTGTGTGTGTGTGTGTGTGTGTGTGTGTGTGTGTGTGTGTGTGTGTGTGTGTGTGTATACACCGCCGAGCAGCCAGGGTGGTACAGTACACTCTGGCTAAGTACACTGTGCCAGCCGGGGTAGCACAGTACACCCTGGCCACGTACATTGTGCCAGGTTTTGTAGTACAGTACACCCTGGCCACGTACACTGTGCCAGCCTGGGTAGCACAGTACACCCTGGCCACATACACTGTGCCATCCAGGGTAGCACAGTACACCCTGGCCACGTACATTGTGCCAACCTGGGTAGTACAGTACACCCTGGCCACGTACACTGTGCCAGCCTGGGTAGCACAGTACACCCTGGCCACGTACATTGTGCCAGCCAGGGTAGCACAGTACACCCTGGCCACGTACATTGTGCCAGCCAGGGTAGCACAGTACACCCTGGCCATGTACATTGTCCCAGCCAGGGTAGCACAGTACACCCTGCCAGTGTAAATCACGCCACCCTGGCTAGTACAGTACACCCTGACCACGTAAGATGTACACTTCCCCCAAACCCTCTCCTGGTGTGCGAACCCTGAACCCAGGCACGGTGAGTATCATGAACACACAATCCATCCCTGGGTACCCCCACACCTCTCTCTCTCTCACACACACACACACACACACACACACACACACACACATACACGCACACGCACACCCATACACACTCACGCACACACACACTGTGGCCATCATCAGGGCCATAGTTCTTTGTCTCCTGGGGCAGTGTGTGTGTGTGTGTGTGGCAAACAGCCACATACACACACACCCTGTGCTTGGAAGCGCTCCACACACACACACACACACACACACACACACACACATTATGCGGGCCTGATAAAGATCTGACGTCACGGCCCTTTGGTGTTACGGCCGTAAACCCACATGTTACGGCTCGCGTCACACCCTCCCACACTATCTATGCCCGCAGCTGCACCCGACCGCATTCAAGTGCTCTCTCTCTATAACACTGTTACCTTTGTGTTACATTGTTACCTTTGTGTAACACTGTTACCTTTGTGTTACATTGTTACCTTTGTGTTACATTGTTACCTTTGTGTAACACTGTTACCTTTGTGTTACACTGTTACCTTTGGGTTACATTGCTACCTTTGTGTTACATTGTTACCTTTGGGTTACACTGTTACCTTTGGGTTACAGTTACCTTTGTGTTACACTGTTACCTTTGGGATACACTGTTACCTTTGTGTTATACTGTTACTTTTGGGATACAATGTTACCTTTGTGTTACACTGTTACCTTTGTGTTATATTGTTACTTTGGGATACAATGTTACCTTTGTGTTACATTATTACCTTGACTGTGTAAGGTAGGCAACGAGCGTATCATAAACATATCATGTGGACAAGAAGGGGACTTGTTTACAAATTTTATCAACAATAGAGCTATCCAATTTGCATAAACCTTCACTCATATTAAAGTAATAATTCTTAATGTATCTAATAATAGAATATTCAATGATATATATATATATATATATATATATATATATATATATATATATATATATATATATATATATCATTGAATATTCTATTATTAGATACATTAAGAATTATTACTTTAATATGAGTGAAGGTTTATGCAAATTGGATAGCTCTATTGTTGATAAAATTTGTAAACAAGTCCCCTTCTTGTGGCTGATTCATGTGAGAAACTGCAGAAGCTGGTGACTGAGTTTGGTAAAGTGTGTGGAAGAAGAAAGTTAAGAGTAAATGTGAATAAGAGCAAGGTTATTAGGTACAGTAGGGTTGAGGGTCAAGTCAATTGGGTGGTGAGTTTGAATGGAGAAAAACTGGAGGAAGTGAAGTGTTTTAGATATCTGGGAGTGGATCTGGCAGCGGATGGAACCATGGAAGCGGAAGTGGATCATAGGGTGGGGGAGGGGGCGAAAATTCTGGGGGCCTTGAAGAATGTGTGGAAGTCGAGAACATTATCTCGGAAAGCAAAAATGGGTATGTTTGAAGGAATAGTGGTTCCAACAATGTTGTATGGTTGCGAGGCGTGGGCTATGGATAGAGTTGTGCGCAGGAGGATGGATGTGCTGGAAATGAGATGTTTGAGGACAATGTGTGGTGTGAGGTGGTTTGATCGAGTGAGTAACGTAAGGGTAAGAGAGATGTGTGGAAATAAAAAGAGCGTGGTTGAGAGAGCAGAAGAGGGTGTTTTGAAGTGGTTTGGGCACATGGAGAGGATGAGTGAGGAAAGATTGACCAAGAGGATATATGTGTCGGAGGTGGAGGGAACAAGGAGAAGAGGGAGACCAAATTGGAGGTGGAAAGATGGAGTGAAAAAGATTTTGTGTGATCGGGGCCTGAACATGCAGGAGGGTGAAAGGAGGGCAAGGAACAGAGTGAATTGGAGCGATGTGGTATACCGGGGCTGACGTGCTGTCAGTGGATTGAATCAAGGCATGTGAAGCGTCTGGGGTAAACCATGGAAAGCTGTGTAGGTATGTATATTTGCGTGTGTGGACGTATGTATATACATGTGTATGGGGGGGGGCCATTTCTTTCGTCTGTTTCCTTGCGCTACCTCGCAAACGCGGGAGACAGCGACAAAGTATAAAGAAAAAAGAAAAAAAAAAAAAAAATATATATATATATATATATATATATATATATATATATATATATATATATATATATATATATATATATATATATATATGTGTGTGTGTGTGTGTGTGTGTGTGTGTGTGTGTGTGTGTATAAGCAGATGATCCTGCAATGTTCGAGATCGCTGCGGGAGTCGATGTGTGTGTCTGTCTGTCGGGTTCTCTCACAGTAACGGGCTTGGCTTAGCGAGAGCAGTGATTACTGTGGGTGTGGGGGCCTGACAGGCCTGTAGAGATGGTGTGTGTGTGTGTGACTGTGGGTAGGTGGGTGAGTGGGTCGTGGAGGGGGATGACTTCGAAGTCACGGAGGACGAGAACAGTCGTCACTGTAATGAACCACCAGTGGCGTCTGCTTTCACCATCTATCCTGACCCAGACTCTGTACGCCAGAGTCAAACACACACACACACACACACACACACACACACACACACACACACACACACACACGCGGATTAATTAAGCATTCTAATGATAGAAAAACGTCATCGGCATCGGCTTCGTCCCAGTTTACGAACGAAAAACCCATAATTCTTATTGGTGTATCGTCGCCTCGCATTTCAAAACCACTTCACTGCTCGAACTTTGGCTATAATGAGAAAATAGAAAACGGGTGGGATTAATGGCAGGCTTTGGTGACTGATTGCTGGGCTGGCCCGCAGCTCTTGAGTCATGCCACACGGTTCCATCGACCCCCTCTATCCAGGCCGTCAGGCGGTGTGACGTCACGGGGTTCACCCCGGGCGTCTGACGAACCAGTGCCGTTCGTTTCGACGAAGCCACGGAGTTCATTCGAACTTCTAGTGATCTAGTGTGTTTTGCATATGACTTCATGCGGTTCACTCGGACGGGTAGTGAGCCAGTGTCGTTCGCACGAAGACCTGGGGCTCACTCGACTATATATATATATATATATATATATATATATATATATATATATATATATATATATATATATATTTCATATGACGTTGCGAGGTTCACTCGAGTATACAGTGAACCACTGTCGTTCATAGGATGCCACGGGGTTCATTTGTATATATATAGTGAACCAGTGACGTTCACAGGAAATCACTGGGTTCACTCGTACATACAGTTAACCACACAGGGTTCATCCAAATATACAGTGAACCAATATCGTTCATAGCAAGTCATGGGGTTCACTCGTATACCCAGTGAACCACACAGGGTTCACCCAAATACCCAGTGAACCAATATCGTTCATATGAAGCATAGAATGATCAATGTGGCTCCGGTCAGGGACAAGTTAGTGCCAACACACTCTTCTGTTTACATGTTAACAGACACAACAGAATATATATATATATATATATATATATATATATATATATATATATATATATATATATATATATATATATATATATATATATATATATTCCTATGAGTCCACGGGGAAAATGAAACACGAAAAGTTCCCAAGTGCACTTTCGTGTAATAATCACATCATCAGGGGAGACACAAGAGAGAAATATAACAGTCAGTTTATATACATATAAGAAAGTGAAACATTAAAAGAAAATTAGCGTTAGCTGGCAGCCATGGCCGACAAGCAATTACCCTCAATTGCGTTTTCTTTTTTTGTTTTCAGGGGAAGTAAACAAACACTGTCTCCTTACTGAGGAAAAAACTCCTTTAGGTGCCAATTACACCGACAACGGAGGGCGATAAGGCCGATGATCACCCCTGAAAGAAACGAAACTCCGGCCATGATGACACCTTCCGGGGCGAAGCCCATTATATTATTCAAGTACGTTAAATGTCAATACCTTTGGATTACACTGTTACCTTTGTGTTACATTGTTACCTTTGCGTTACATTGTTACTTTTGTGTTAGTGTTACCTTTGGGATATAGTTATCTTTGTGTTACATTTTTACCTTTGTGGTCGGTGGGGGAACCCGCCTGTAATCATGGTGTAAAGAGAACAGGGAGAGAGAGAGAGAGAGAGAGAGAGAGAGAGAGTCTCAAGATGATCACCTGTCATCCAGGTGCCTCTGACCTGTCGCATCTTTTAAGGTGCGGGACGTCATGGGTGACACAGAAGTCACTGTGCTGGTCATGGTTGGCACAGAAGTCACTGTCTACTGCACTGGTCATGGATGACAGAGAAGTCACTGTACTGATCATGGGTGGCAAAGAAGTCATTGTCTACTGCACTAGTCATAGGTGACATAGAAGCCACTGCACTGGTCATGGGTGGCACAGAAGTCACTGTACTGATCATGGGTGGCAAAGAAGTCATTGTCTACTGCACTAGTCATGCGTGACATAGAAGCCACTGCACTGGTCATGGGTGGCACAGAAGTCACTGTACTGATCATGGGTGACACAGAAGTCACTGTCTACTGCACTAGTCATGGGTGACAGAGAAGTCACTGTACTGGTCATGGGTGGCACAGAAGTCACTGTCTACTGCACTAGTCATGGGTGGCATAGAAGTCATTGTACTGGTCATGGGTGGCACAGAAGTCACTGTATACTGCACTGGTCATGGGTGACAGAGAAGTCACTGTATTGGTCATGGGTGGCACAGAAGTCACTGTCTACTGCACTAGTCATGGGTGACATAGAAGTCACTGTACTGATCATGGGTGACAGAGAAGTCACTGTACTAGCCATGGGTGACATAGAAGTCATTGTACTGGCCATGGGTGACACAGAAGTCACTGTACTGGTCATGGGTGACATAGAAGTCACAGTGCTGGTCATGGGTGACACAGAAGTCACTGTACTGGTCATGGGTGACATAGAAGTCAGAGTGCTGGTCATGGGTGACATAGAAGTCACTGTACTGATCATGGGTGACACAGAAGTGATTGTCTACTGCACTGGCCATGGGTGACATAGAAGAGGGGCCGAAACTCTCGTGCTAAGAGTGCACGCCGGCTGCATGGAAACCAATTCTGTGCTGCATGGCAAAGAGAGAGAGAGAGAGAGAGAGAGGACGTCCTTACGAATATGATGATCTATGTTAATCGAGAACATTCGTGACGTTCAGTGTCCAACACCATCACGAGAGCTGGTGACCTCGCCTACTGGTGGTCACACCGGGTCATACCCTGACCCCACCGGGTGACACCAGGTCATACACTCTGACCCACCAGGTGACACCAGGTCATACACTCTGACCCAAGAGGTGACACCAGGTCATACACTGTGACCCAACAGGTGACACCAGGTCATACACTGTGACCCACCAGGTGACACTAGGTCATACACTCTGACCCAACAGGTGACACCAGGTCATACACTCTGACCCACCAGGTGACACCAGGTCATACACTCTGACCCACCAGGTGACACCAGGTCATACACTCTGACCCACCAGGTGACACCAGGTCATACACTCTGACCCAACAGGTGACACCAGGTCATACACTGTGACCCAAGAGGTGACACTAGGTCATACACTCTGACCCAAGAGGTGACACCAGGTCATACACTGTGACCCAACAGGTGACACCAGGTCATACACTGACCCAACAGGTGACACCAGGTCATACACTCTGACCCAACAGGTGACACCAGGTCATACACTCTGACCCGCCAGGTGACACCAGGTCATACACTCTGACCCAACAGGTGACACCAGGTCATACACTCTGACCCAACAGGTGACACCAGGTCATACACTCTGACCCACCGGGTGACACAAGGTCATACACTCTGACCCACCAGGTGACACCAGGTCATACACTGTGACCCAACAGGTGACACCAGGTCATACACTCTGACCCACCAGGTCATACACTGTGACCCACCAGGTGACACTAGGTCATACACTGTGACCCAACAGGTGACACCAGGTCATACACTCTGACCCACCAGGTCATACACTGTGACCCACCAGGTGACACTAGGTCATACACTGTGACCCACCAGGTGACACCAGGTCATACACTCTGACCCACCAGGTGACACCAGGTCATACACTCTGACCCAACAGGTGACACCAGGTCATACACTGACCCAACAGGTGACACTAGGTCATACACTCTGACCCAAGAGGTGACACCAGGTCATACACTGTGACCCAACAGGTGACACCAGGTCATACACTCTGACCCAACAGGTGACACCAGGTCATACACTCTGACCCAACAGGTGACACCAGGTCATACACTGACCCAACAGGTGACACCAGGTCATACACTGTAACCCATCAGGTCACCAACCTTGTCCCACCAAGTAACACCAGCTCATGATATAACCCGAGCCACCAGGACACACCCACCAAGAGGGGACTGTGTGTGTGTGGGAGGGAGGTAGGAGGCCGGAGGTGGCAGAAAGGGGGGGTTGGCGGGCTCTCTGGAATACTAAGTTGTTGTGAGACGGCAGGAGTAATGTTATGTGTGGCCACGTCCACCATCGACTGTGTCCGGGGAAGCCTTCCTTACGCCTTCGTCACACCGTTCCCGGACTTGGTGTGGGCGTGTGTGTGTGTGCGTGTGAGTGGGAGGGTGACAAAAGAAAATTCGAAACTGACGTGACACAAGGTTCTTCCCCAACTCGTCCGATTCTGACACAAGGTCCTTCCCAACTCGTCCGATTCTGGGAGACTCGGTTCTTCTCCTCCCCACCCGAATACCAGGGAAAGACAACAACCATATACTTAAGCTCCATCGCGTTCTTCCTTCGACACGTAATGGTGGGCTGAGGGAACTCTGGCTCTCGAGTCCAGGCCAAAAGAACCCCGAGAACAGAAGGAGAGCGACGTGCGGGCCGCCGCGGTGTGGTGGGAAGAAAGTCATCTACATATATCTTGAGTGATCATCAACCCACAGGACCTGAGGACTATGAGGGACCACCGACCACTCTATGGTAACCTGACAGTTACACACATACCTGCAAGTACTCTCATCCCTACCAGGGCTAGTCTAGGACGCGTGCTGGCCAGGTGTCTGGTACGATAAGTACCTGGTCATAAAAAAAAAAAAAAGAAACCCACGTGTAGGTCACGTATCTGACACAACACGATACCTGGCCAGGGATGATCCGAGTCCCTCCCATCCCCTTCAACGGTGTTCAATCCCCTCCCTTCCCATCCCCATGACCAGCAGGAGGACACGTATTGGCCCGGTACAACATGGCTCTGACCGTCAAGTGTCCACACCTGCCAACACACTACAGACGGAGTTGCTCCGTGGGGGTGGTGCCGGAGGCCGCTCCTCCTCCTCCTCCACCTTTCATCATAGTCGTACCTCCTGTGCATACCACCGACTGGCAACTCCCATATACCATTTGCGACATCCAGGAGTGAGGGAGGGAAACTGCCCTCACAGTACATGATCGTATGTTAGCTGAGACGGCATGAGGAACTGAGGCCCTAATCAAGGCCATATATATATATATATATATATATATATATATATATATATATATATATATATATATATATATATATATATATACACTCTAGGTATCCATTTTATCGACCAATCCTTAGGAGTGGATGAACAGCTGGAACGACTGTGGACTGAGTGCCACTACCATGATTCGATCGAACCCATGCGCTCGACCCGTGAATACGTCACGGTCAGGGACGCTGACCACTACACCTCCAGGGGGTCCACGATGTCTGTCCCCCCCCCCCCCCCTCCTTTCGGTACACAGCGAAGACCTGGACTTCCTCTGACGCAGACTCTGGGAACCTCCTGTTGGTGGGTTGGAGCCTCGGGTCCTGCAGCTCCTGCCTGGGAACCTGTTAGTTTACCCTACCTATTCCCCATTCCCCATTCCCACCCGCCCAGCCCAGCCCAGAGGGAAGGGGTGGGGGTGTGAGAGACGGAGGGGGACACACACACGCGCACCGTTAGTCTTTTACATACGACTATTATAGAAAATGAAGGGGGAGAACAACTGGGTTAGGTGGGGTCCATTCCCCTTCCCGCCTCCTCCCGCGCCCCCCTACAGAGCAAAGTGCAAACTATTTTTGCGAGATGGGTGCAGGGGAGTAGGGCCGAGATATATATATATATATTTTTTTTTTTTTTTTTTTTTTTATACTTTGTCGCCGTCTCCCGCGTTTGCGAGGTAGCGCAAGGAAACAGACGAAAGAAATGGCCCAACCCCCCCCCCCCCCCCCCCATACACATGTACATACACACGTCCACACACGCAAATATACATACCTACACAGCTTTCCATGGTTTACCCCAGACGCTTCACATGCCTTGCTTCAATCCACTGACAGCACGTCAACCCCTGTATACCACATGACTCCAATTCACTCTATTTCTTGCCCTCCTTTCACCCTCCTGCATGTTCAGGCCCCGATCACACAAAATCTTTTTCACTCCATCTTTCCACCTCCAATTTGGTCTCCCTCTTCTCCTCGTTCCCTCCACCTCCGACACATATATCCTCTTGGTCAATCTCTCCTCACTCATTCTCTCCATGTGCCCAAACCATTTCAAAACACCCTCTTCTGCTCTCTCAACCACGCTCTTTTTATTTCCACACATCTCTCTTACCCTTACGTTACTTACTCGATCAAACCACCTCACACCACACATTGTCCTCAAACATCTCATTTCCAGCACATCCATCCTCCTGCGCACATCTCTATCCATAGCCCACGCCTCGCAACCATACAACATTGTTGGAACCACTATTCCCTCAAACATACCCATTTTTGCTTTCCGAGATAGTGTTCTCGACTTCCACACATTTTTCAAGGCTCCCAAAATTTTCGCCCCCTCCCCCACCCTATGATCCACTTCCGCTTCCATGGTTCCATCCGCTGACAGATCCACTCCCAGATATCTAAAACACTTCACTTCCTCCAGTTTTTCTCCATTCAAACTCACCTCCCAATTGACTTGACCCTCACCCCTACTGTACCTAATAACCTTGCTCTTATTCACATTTACTCTCAACTTTCTTCTTCCACACACTTTACCAAACTCAGTCACCAGCTTCTGCAGTTTCTCACATGAATCAGCCACCAGCGCTGTATCATCAGCGAACAACAACTGACTCACTTCCCAAGCTCTCTCATCCCCAACAGACTTCATACTTGCCCCTCTTTCCAGGACTCTTGCATTTACCTCCCTAACAACCCCATCCATAAACAAATTAAACAACCATGGAGACATCACACACCCCTGCCGCAAACCTACATTCACTGAGAACCAATCACTTTCCTCTCTTCCTACACGTACACATGCCTTACATCCTCGATAAAAACTTTTCACTGCTTCTAACAACTTGCCTCCCACACCATATATTCTTAATACCTTCCACAGAGCATCTCTATCAACTCTATCATATGCCTTCTACAGATCCATAAATGCTACATACAAATCCATTTGCTTTTCTAAGTATTTTTCACATACATTCTTCAAAGCAAACACCTGATCCACACATCCTCTACCACTTCTGAAACCGCACTGCTCTTCCCCAATCTGATGCTCTGTACATGCCTTCACCCTCTCAATCAATACCCTCCCATATAATTTACCAGGAATACTCAACAAACTTATACCTCTGTAATTTGAGCACTCACTCTTATCCCCTTTGCCTTTGTACAATGGCACTATGCACGCATTCCGCCAATCCTCAGGCACCTCACCATGAGTCATACATACATTAAATAACCTTACCAACCAGTCAACAATACAGTCACCCCCTTTCTTAATAAATTCCACTGCAATACCATCCAAACCTGCTGCCTTGCCGGCTTTCATCTTCCGCAAAGCTTTTACTACCTCTTCTCTGTTTACCAAATCATTTTCCCTAACCCTCTCACTTTGCACACCACCTCGACCAAAACACCCTATATCTGCCACTCTGTCATCAGACACATTCAACAAACCTTCAAAATACTCATTCCATCTCCTTCTCACATCACCGCTACTTGTTATCACCTCCCCATTTACGCCCTTCACTGAAGTTCCCATTTGCTCCCTTGTCTTACGCACCCTATTTACCTCCTTCCAGAACATCTTTTTATTTTCCCTAAAATTTACTGATAGTCTCTCACCCCAACTCTCATTTGCCCTTTTTTTCACCTCTTGCACCTTTCTCTTGACCTCCTGTCTCTTTCTTTTATACTTCTCCCACTCAATTGCATTTTTTCCCTGCAAAAATCGTCCAAATGCCTCTCTCTTCTCTTTCACTAATACTCTTACTTCTTCATCCCACCACTCACTACCCTTTCTAAACAGCCCACCTCCCACTCTTCTCATGCCACAAGCATCTTTTGCGCAATCCATCACTGATTCCCTAAATACATCCCATTCCTCCCCCACTCCCCTTACTTCCATTGTTCTCACCTTTTTCCATTCTGTACACAGTCTCTCCTGGTACTTCCCCACACAGGTCTCCTTCCCAAGCTCACTTACTCTCACCACCTTCTTCACCCCAACATTCACTCCTCTTTTCTGAAAACCCATACTAATCTTCACCTTAGCCTCCACAAGATAATGATCAGACATCCCTCCAGTTGCACCTCTCAGCACATTAACATCCAAAAGTCTCTCTTTCGCACGCCTGTCAATTAACACGTAATCCAATAACGCTCTCTGGCCATCTCTCCTACTTACATAAGTATACTTATGTATATCTCGCTTTTTAAACCAGGTATTCCCAATCATCAGTCCTTTTTCAGCACATATATCTACAAGCTCTTCACCATTTCCATTTACAACACTGAACACCCCATGCATACCAATTATTCCCTCAACTGCCACATTACTCACCTTTGCATTCAAATCACCCATCACTATAACCCGGTCTCGTGCATCAAAACCGCTAACACACTCATTTAGCTGCTCCCAAAACACTTGCCTCTCATGATCTTTCTTCTCATGCCCAGGTGCATATGCACCAATAATCACCCACCTCTCTCCATCAACTTTCAATTTTACCCATATTAATCGAGAATTTACTTTCTTACATTCTATCACATACTCCCACAACTCCTGTTTCATATATATATATATATATATATATATATATATATATATATATATATATATATATATATATATATATATATATACATATATATATATATATATATATATATATATATATAGATAGATAGATAGATAGATAGATATAGATCGATATTCTCAGGTTAACCAGAGGCCATCGTTAGTCTAACCAGCCAGGAACCATCGTCAGATTAACCAACCAGACACCACCGTCAGCTCACTGACGCAGGAGCGATCCTCAACCAAATCACCATTTTCCATCTACACACACACACAGAGAGAAGCAGCAATCATCAACTTACCCTACACAGGAACCAGCGCGAGCCTTACCTTCACCAGGAGCCGGCGTGGCCGCTGGGGAGCCACCAGGCTAGGTCCAGGGGGAGTTGGGGTAACGGACCAGACATGTACAGTTCGGAGTGAGCTTCGCCCTCCATGGGTGGTAGGGGGCGGCTGCCACGACCCGCCACCACCCCCGCCAGGGATGCTGGTGTCTAGGGGGAACGGGTGACAACGCTCGCCTGGCCGGTAACCCCATTATCTGTAATGAAGATACGGTATATCTTTATCGCAATCTTATCTCCCACAAGAAAGGGTTGAGAGATTGCACATTGCAACGCCCTGAGTGTCAAGAGACATGCATGCGGATTTAACTCCATATCTAATAAAGGACAAGTAAAATCCAACAGTATTAAAAAACGACACGACAGCACAACAGTCTGAGGGCACAGCAAGTGCCAGAGGGCACAGCAGTGCCAAGAGACACAAGGACAGAGCGAGCAGAGCTCAGGGGGGCGGCAGGGGAAGCTGTGTCAACAGGATCATCACAAACAATAGCGGGGTGAGGGACAGACAGAGAGAGAGTGAGGAGGGAGCAGTAGGTATGTAGGTAGTGGTGTGGTGCCTCTAGCCTCCCACGCCCACCAGGGATGAGGGGGTTCCATCAGTCTCCACTTCACCATAATAGGTGCGGACCAGATGTGGGCGGGGCACGGAGGCTGTCGGCAGGGCTGTGCAGAGCACCGTGGGTCTGGTATGGGTGCTATGGGGAAGGTGTAGGAGAAGAAGGGTGGCTGTGGGCCTGACGTGGGAGCTGTGGGATGGGGCAGAGGGCTATGAGCCTGGCATGAGAGCCAGAGGAGGCCGCGAGCACAGGAGGTGGCAATGGGCCCGATGTGGGAGCTATGGGCAGGGCAGGAGGCTGTGGGCCTGTGAGGTGGTGGCTTTGGACCTGACGGAGGAGGTATGGGCAGGGCAGGAGGCTGCGAGCACAGGAGGTGGCGATGGGCCTGACGTGGGAGCTATGGGCAAGGCAGGAGTCTGTGGGCCTGGGAGGTGGTGGCTTTGGACCTGACGTAGGAGGTATGGGCAGGGCAGGAGGCTGCGAGCCTCAGGCAGGACGACGGTACAGGTGCACTAACGCTGATCAGTTGGACCTTGACTCCTCAATGGCGAGAGATAACGCCTGGGTGAGTGGGATGATCCCGTGATGAGAGGGGTGAGTTGGGAAGGACCCGTCGTGAGGATGAGTAAGGAGGACCCGTGATGAGGGTGTAGGGTGAAGCTGCACCACTTGCTCGGTCCCGACATACGATACCCGACCCCATGAGTGGCCAGGCTTCCAACCCTCCACCAGTAGGAATACGGATAGGAGGAGGAAGACGAGCGAAAAGTAAGGAGGGAGGAGGAGGAGCAGGAAGGCGTCCGCCGGTATACGGACGAGGAGGAAGAAGAGGAAATAGCGTGAGGGCTTCAAGCAGGGCAGGTCGGAGGAGAGGAACCACGAGGAGAAGGGGGAGAGAGAGGCATCGTAAGCTGACTCAGGACTTCCAACACTGCCATGTTATGGACTCGGACTCCACCACCACCACCACGACGAGGGTGGAGATGAGGATGGCGAGGGGGCACCACAGGCGACAGGAGGGAGGCAAACCACTGCCCACAGCGAGACGAGAGGTGTCGGTGAGGACGGGGTACTGTGGAAGGACGGTACTTGTGTGTGTGTGTGTGTGTGTGTGTGTGTGTGTGTGTGTGTGTGTGTGTGTGTGTGGGGAGGGGGGCCAACTGAGGAGGAGGTTAGTAATAAGGGTCACAAGACCTTACCAGATGTGATGGCTGCCTCTCCCTTGGGCAGTCTACACAGGTCTGTCAGATATATGCCTTCACCACGCAGGGGTCTTTCGTCTGTTATGTTCCACAATAACAACAAGAGAGTGTGAGTGTGTGCGCGGGGCCAGGTATGTCACACCGCAGCCGACCGCCTCACCTATAACCCCTCTACATCCCACATACTCATGACACCCAACATCTACACCTTTTAAGATACACCTAACTGTTACCTGCTTGACGGAGGCAACACTGGAGGTATGGTATGCACTTGGTGGCAACGCGCACACACACACAAGCTGTAGCCATATCCCAGACCTGGGAGAGAGTAGCTATAATATAGGAACACAGTTGGTTCCCGCACAGCCTTAGAAGCCACAGAAAGGCTCGGGTCATCCGTCAGTGTAATGCTCGGGTCATCCGTCAGTATAATGCTCGGGTCATCCGTCAGTATAATGCTCGGGTCATCCGTCAGTGTAATGCTCGGGTCATCCGTTAGTATAATGCTCAGGTCATCCGTCAGTGTAATGCTCGGGTCATCCGTCAGTATAATGCTCGGGTCATCCGTTAGTATAATGCTCGGGTCATCCGTCAGTGTAATGCTCGGGTCATCCGTTAGTATAATGCTCAGGTCATCCGTCAGTGTAATGCTCGGGTCATCCGTCAGTATAATGCTCGGTTCATCCGTCAGTATAATGCTCGGGTCATCCGTTAGTATAATGCTCGGGTCATCCGTCAGTATAATGCTCGGGGTCATCCGTCAGTATAATGATCGGGTCATCCGTCAGTTTATAATGCTCGGTTCATCCGTCAGTATAATGCTCGGGTCATCCGTCAGTACAATACTCGGGTCATCCGTCAGTATAATGCTCGGGTCATCCGTCAGTACAATACTCGGGGTCATCCGTCAGTTTATAATGCTCGGGTCATCCGTCAGTGTAATACTCGGGGTCATCCGTCAGTATAATGCTCGGGTCATCCGTCAGTTTATAATGCTCGGTTCATCCGTCAGTTTAATGCTCGGGTCATCCGTCAGTATAATACTCGGGTCATCCGTCAGTATAATGCTCGGTTCATCCGTCAGTTTATAATGCTCGGTTCATCCGTCAGTATAATACTCGGGTCATCCGTCAGTATAATGCTCAGGTCATCCGTCAGTTTATAATGCTCGGGTTCACGCGTCAGTTTATAGTACTCGGTTCATCCGTCAGTTTATAATGCTCGGTTCATCCGTCAGTATAATGCTCGGGGTCATCCGTCAGTTTATAATGCTCGGTTCATCCGTCAGTATAATACTCGGGTCATCCGTCAGTATAATGCTCGGTTCATCCGTCAGTTTATAATGCTCGGTTCATCCGTCAGTATAATACTCGGCTCATCCGTCAGTAACTGGGCTTATTTCCTTCCTAAATAAACATCACGACTCACCACACACGTACACCCAGTCTGCCGGGGGTGTATGTACACAAGAGGCACGGAAGACACACTAAAACGAGAGAGAGAGAGAGAGAGAGAGAGAGAGAGAGAGAGAGAGAGAGAGAGAGAGAGAGAGAGAGAGAGAGAGAGAGGATTTAAGTCTTTATGGCTCGCTTTGAACCCTAGGACTTCCACCACCGTTAATGTACGGACACGATGAACGCGCCTGTGCCCACCTCTACCTGTATCCACCTATATCCCGTTCATCCACATCAGTACAAATGTAATGAACATCCATGTGTTACAATGGCTCCAAAACCACGTAACTCTACATATGTTAACTGACACCTTCTCTCTGTATTCTGCAATCATGAATCATGTTTGTGAGGGTTTCCGAATCAGCTGCTATATCTGCCAACAGTAAAATTTACCCTTCGCCAGTGCCCTGTTTTGTTATATACCAAAAACCACCAAAGCTTTTGGAGAGAAGACCCTCCTCTAAGTCCCTGGGACCCACTCGGGCCCATCTATCACCCTCCTATGTCGACGTTGTGTACACACTACATGCTCTATGGTGGCCTCCACCACCCGCCCCTAGCCATCTTTCCCTTCACCCATACTATCATTGAAAGAAAAATGTCTGTGAATATAGTAGTAGTATTAGTAGTAGTAGTGGTGGTAGTAGTAGTAGTAGTAGTAGTAGTAGTAGTAGTAGTAGTAGTAGTATAGTAGTGGTAGTAGTGGTGGTGGTGGTAGCAGTAGTAGTATTGGTAGTAGTAGTAGTAGTAGTAGTAGTAGTAGTAGTAGTAGTAGTAGTAGTAGTAATAGTAGTAGTAGTAATCTCCAGCCCTTATTTCTGTTTCAGGCGCAGTGCGACTCTTGTCAGCCCATGGCCTTTGCTGGTCAATAATAATTGGCGGGGACAATTACACTTCCATTTGCCACTGAAGGTGACTGAATTATAGTCTTCCCCTCCTCGTCACACACCCCACACCCCAGCAGTCAGCCCCTACACCCCAGCGCGGAGAATTGATACCACCGTACTCCTGCGCCGCCCCCCTCATCCTGCGGGCGGTGGCGCACAAGAGGACACACACAGAGCGCGCAAAACCTCGCCCTGTGACTGAGCGACACGTTACACTTGTGTGAGAAACATGTTACTATGGACTGGGCAGCAGTGGGGCCACAGTGGGTGGGAGTCGACGCGGGACTGGCTCCTTACATGGACGAGATGAGCTCGTTCAGTGAGGGCTGGGACCCCGATGAACGAGGGTTAAGATGAACGAGAGTTCATCCTCATTCAGCGATGAACACTTGTATGCATGTCCGAGCGTCCTCGACCGATGGCGTGGGGTAGGATCCAGCCTGGAGGGCGTCAGGGAGGGCATAACACGGGGCAGGGGTTGGGACACGGGATATATTCGTGACGGACGTCCACTCGGGGCGAGCGGTGGTGGTGGTGCTGCTCCTGTAACATTATCCTGTTACGTAACCGTGTGTGCAGCACTGTGTCAGGGAGGCCACCGCCGCCGCCGCGTCCTTCCGCTGACCTATACTGTGTCAGATGGTCACACACATAGTGTCAGATGGTCTCACACACACACACATGCATGGGTCAGCCTGCCCGGGTAGGAGGAGGACACGCATGGTTTCGAATCCCGGGCGCGGGGGCAGTCGGCCTACACTCGACCTAGGTGTTCATCCTCACCCTCGGGACTGGTGGTCGATACATGGGTACCTGTGTAATCACACACACATACACACACACAGGTACCAATGAGGCGTCAGATAACCAAGTGATCACACTGAGCTCCATGGTGTGCTTGTTAGCCTCTAAATTACCACCACCCTACCCATTTGTGGTTGGTACCTCACACCATACCGGTACCATACACGGCGGTGTGGTTGACTGAGCAGCAGTATACGGTTGAGGTTGTTTGGTCACTCCAATAGCAGGGGAAGAACGACTCTCCCTCCTCCTCGGTACAGGCAGCTCAGTACACAAGATCGTGTTCGCCAAGATGTTACCAGTTACAGAAACAAACAGGCAAGTGTGTCGGGAGCTCTACACGCTGTAGAGAAGAGGTGTTACAGAGCAAGGTAGTCTTGCAATAAACCCATTACATGAAAGCAAGGTAGTCTTGCAATAAACTCATTACATGAGAGCAAGGTAGTCTTGCAATAAACCCATTACATGAAAGCAAGGTAGTCTTGCAATAAACTCATTACATGAAAGCAAGGTAGTCTTGCAATAAACCCATTACATGAAAGCAAGGTAGTCTTGCAATAAACCCATTACATGAGAGCAAGGTAGTCTTGCAATAAACCCATTACATGAGAGCAAGGTAGTCTTGTAATAAACCCATTAAATGAGAGCAAGGTAGTCTTGCAATAAACCCATTACATGAGAGCAAGGTAGTCTTGCAATAAACCCATTACGAGAGCAAGGTAGTCTTGCAATAAACCCATTAAATGAGAGCAAGGTAGTCTTGCAATAAACCCATTACATGAGAGCAAGGTAGTCTTGCAATAAACCCATTACATGAGAGCAAGGTAGTCTTGCAATAAACCCATTACATGAAAGCAAGGTAGTCTTGCAATAAACCCATTACATGAAAGCAAGGTAGTCTTGCAATAAACTCATTACATGAAAGCAAGGTAGTCTTGCAATAAACCCATTACATGAGGGCAAGGTAGTCTTGCAATAAACCCATTACATGAGAGCAAGGTAGTATTGCAATAAACCCATTACATGATGGAAGATCTTGAAGGATCCCCCCTCCCCAGCAGAGCCTTTAAGCCGTGACGAAGTGGTGTGGTAACCGCTGAACCTGAGCTCTTCTGTGTGGTAGGTCTGTCACCGTCAGCAGCAAGCAGTACCAACCTCCACTTGGGATCTCCATGTCCCAGCCGCGACAGTGGGACGCTCCTAGGAAACACCTCTGGGTTTGCCAGTCCCAGCTGGGGGATACCGGGATGTTCCTGGTACCTGTATAACAACCCCTTGAGTCTACCAGTCCCAACTGGGGATACCGGGATGTTCCTGGTACCTGTATAACAACCCCTTGAGTCTATCCGTCCCAACTGGGGATAGCGGGATACTCTTGGTACCTGTAAGAGCCTCGGGCTGGGATCTCCCGCTGCCAGGCTGATCTCACATCCTGTGGCCACAAGTAAACAAGACAATCTTATCTAAAAGGCCTTCATAATGTGGGCCGACACTTGGGGACTCCCTTGGAAAAGAAAAAAAAAAAACCAGCGTATATATATGTATCTTTCTCTTACTCGACATCTGCTCCTGTGTTAAAAAGCCGTATGTCTATCTATCTATCTATCCTCCCCTCCCGTTTTTTAAGTTTTCCAAAAGAAGGAACAGAGAACGGGGCCTAGTGAGGGTTTTCCTTCCAAGGGTCAGTCCTCTGCTCTTAACGCGACCTGCTAATGCGGGAAAAGGCGAATACAAATATATATATATATATATATATATATATATATATATATATATATATATATATATATATATATATATATATATATGAGATGTTTGAGGACAATATGTGGTGTGAAATGGTTTGATCGAGTAAGGAATGAAAGGGTAAGAGAGATGTGTGGTAATAAAAAGAGTGTGGTTGAGAGAGCAGAAGAGGGTGTATTGAAATGGTTTGGTCACATAGAGAAAATGAGTGAGGAAAGACTGACAAAGAGGATATGTGTGTCAGAGGTGGAGGGAACGAGGAGAAGTGGGACACCAAACTGGAAGTGGAAGGATGGAGTGAAAAAGATTTTGAGCGATCGGGACCTGAACATACAGGAGGGTGAAAGGCGTGCAAGGAATAGAGTGAACTGGAACAATGTGGTATACCGGGGTCGACGTACTGTCAATGGATTGAACCAGGGCATGTGAAGCGTCTGGGGTAAACCATGAAAAGTTTTGTGGGGCCTGGATGTGGAAAGGGAGCTGTGATTTCAGTGCATTACTCATGACATACTGAATATACAGGAGGGTGAAAGGCGTGCAAGGAATAGAGTGAATTGGAACAATGTGGTATACCGGGGTCGACGTATTGTCAATGGATTGAACCAGGGCAGGTGAAGCGTCTGGGGTAAACCATGGAAAGTTTTGTGGGGCCTGGATGTGGAAAAGGAGCTGTGGTTTCAGTGCATTACTCATGACAGCTAAAGTCTGAGTGTGGACGAATGTGGCCTTTGTTGTCCTTATCTAGCGCTACCAGCGCGCACGCAGGAAAAGGGGGGTGTCATTTCATGTGTGGCGGGGTGGCGGCGAGAATGGATGAGGGCTGCATGTATGAACATGTGCATGTGTATATATGTATATGTCTGTGTATGCATACGTTGAAATGTATAGGTATGTATATGTACGTGTGTGGGCGTTTATGTATATTCATGTGTGTGTGTGGGTGGGTTGGACCATTCTTTCGTCTGTTTCCTTGCGCTACTTCGCTAAGGCGGGAGACAGCGACAAAGTATAATAATAATAATGATTATCATATATATATATATATATATATATATATATATATATATATATATATATATATATATATATATATATATCACTCGACGTATGCTCAGTTTTGGAGTCTAGTTTAAAAGACATGCTCGAGTGCGACTCTACGACCCTTGAGCACGACGGGTTAGATCGCTGAGCGGAACGGTGCGACCTCGAGCACGACCTTCGAGAATGACGTGTCCAGTCCTTGAGCACGGTAGTGTAACACTTGGACTACAAAGGTACGTACCCCAGAGCATGACGTAGGTACGACCCTTAAGTACGACACTGATGCTCGAGTACGACAGTGTGACGCTTGAGTACGACAGTACGACGCTCGAGTAGGACAGTACGACGCTCGAGTACGACAGTGTGACTCTCGAACACGACGGTACGACTTTTATGACGTTCCGGCCTTTTGAACCCCCCCCCCCTCCCTCTTTTAAGAGGGTCAGGTCAAAGGTCATACCAGAGGGTCATGGGGGTTTAAGACGTCTTCCACAATGCCATGACAAGCCGGGTATAACACAGTGTGGATGCCAACTTAAGTAATATCTAAGATAGTAATATCTAAGATAGTGATATCTGAGATAGCTATATCTAAGACAGTAACATCTTAAGGCAGATCTGGACGGGGGGGGGGGGGGGGTGACGCAGGGGTAGAGGGTAGCCAGCCCAGGGCGGGGTCCAGCGCCATATAAGGTAACATTACTGTAATCTTCCACACACACACACACACACACACACACACACACACACACACAGGATACCGCCATCCCTCCCCCAATGCCTGGCCTCGTCCAGCCTCGGGATTTAAAGGTCCCCAGATGCCGGTATGTGTGTGTGTGTGTGTGTGTGTGTGTGTGTGTGTGTGTGTGTGTGTGTGTACGCGCGCGCGCGCGCGCGTGCGATTACGCAGCATAACCTTTCAACATATCAGCTGAGAACCATGGCATATGTCCCAATCGCCAGTACCCGACAAAGCTCGAAGTGATGCTTGGATACGAGAGAGAGAGAGAGAGAGAGAGAGAGAGAGAGAGAGAGAGAGAGAGAGAGAGAGAGAGAGAGAGAGAGAGAGAGAGAGAGAGTCTTAACTCGCTGCGCCCTCAACAAGAACCCACCCACTAACCTAGCGTTCTTCCCACCATCTACCTCCTCCTCCATATGCTTACCTCTTTAACCTCACCTGCCTCTCCTTTACCTCCCCGTGTTCTCATCAGGGAAGCCCCTACCTTCCCCATGTCCTAACCCGTGCACCCCCCGGACTGCGTCCTCACCTACCATTCATCACACTCCCATGTTCTAAGACAAACCCTCACTCCAGGCGTCTTCTCCCGCTCCGCTCCTGTGTTCTAACGTCTTTTAAAACGCCCTCGGCTCCCGCCCTTTCAGGGTTATTTACCCTCAAGACGAGAGTGACCCGCAAGGTCATTCCGTCGTGCTCAAGGGTCGTCCCGTCGTGCTTTGAAGGGGAGGTACTGTCCTGCTCAGGAACTCGTAGTGCCGTCGTCCTAACTAACTTTAGTTAAAACACCCACAGAGATCACCCGTCAATTATACGTTCGTCCCGTGGCGTAGCAAATCGCTTGGTTGTCCCCCCCCCCCCTTCTCAAGGACCATGGAACACAAACACACTAACAGATACAACAAACTGCAAACGTAACAATGACAGGGGCGGCAAGTGAAGAAAGAGAAAAATAAAACGATTAAATAGTAAAAGTTCTTAGTAGTAACATTTGGAAAAGAAGACATTTCAGCCACAAACGCGATCATCAACACCAGCAACAGAACCATCAAAAAAAAAAATAAAACCCAGTAGACTCACCACAATAATTTATCTGCTGTCACAGCAGCCAACAGCATATAATATATATATATATATATATATATATATATATATATATATATATATATATATATATATATATATCTTTTTTCCTTTCATACTATTCGCCATTTCCCGCGTTAGCAAGGTAGCGTTAAGAACAGAGGACTGGGCCTCTGAGGGAATATCCTCACCTGGCCTCGTTCTCTGTTCCTTCTTTTGGAAAATTAAAAAAAAAAAACGGGAGGGGAGGATTTTCAGCCCCCCGCTCAATCCCCTTTTAGTCGCCTTTTATGACACGCAGGGAATACATGGGAAGTATTCTTTCTCCCCTATCCCCAGGGATAATATATATATATATATATATATATATATATATATATATATATATATACATACATAAACACCGCCACATAGGCGGCAACACGATCAATAGCTGTGACGTTGAAAAATAGCATCATAAACAGCAGAACAGCAACCACAGAAAACAGCAGAACTGAAAGGGGAAAAATAAAAAAGCTTGACCAACATCAACATGAGAGCCAGCATCATCAGCAGTGCATCAAAATAAGCAACGGCAACAGTACGTCATGCTGGCACCAGCAATGAACAGCAACAGAGCTACCACCACCTTCTCCTCCACCATCACCAAGCAAGAAATAACAAGCAACTGCGGAGATGCATAAGACCAGCACACACACACACACACACACACACACAGACATACCAACACTCAAGAGACACATCTACACCACCTGACAGGCGTAAGAGAGACATTTATAATTCTCCACCTCACTCAAAACACCTCCCGAGACCCAGGAGGCTTTCAAATACGCCGTACCTTCGCATCTATCACACAAAAGACTGCAAAACAACATTCCTCACACTGATATGAGAAGAGAGGCATCTCATAAATACATAAATACTTAATGAATCTGTTATTAACGACCCATCGTGATTAAATGAGATAAAAGGCATTTAACCTAATTTCCTATAA
>NC_092289.1:15463277-15480777 GCF_036320965.1 Panulirus ornatus | reverse complement strand
GTAATAAAAATCGTATATCATCACTCCATTGTAGAAATGTCTCGATACATACATGGGGGAGCTGACCTTAACCAGTGTTATATGTGTGTTCGTATTCAGCAAACATGGGTCCCTCAGCCCACCACTGCAAGTTGCCACGCTGGAGCATGTCCCGTGCCAGTCATGTCCCGCCCAGGCCACACCAGAGTAAGGCAGGAGCTAACCTAATCTTAAGCTAACACTGAGAGCGACTCAGACGCGGCGTGCACAAGCAGCGGGGAGTACCAGCGTCTTCCACCTGCTGGACCAGAGAACGCGGGGAATGTCTCTACAACACTGGCCACCCTCCACCTCACCGCTGAGCGACGGTGAACCCAAGTTTCCTCCTGGACGGCAAAAGATATTCACATTCTTTTTTTCTTTTTAATAATAATAATAATAATAATTTTTCTTTTCTTTTAAACCATTCGCCATTTCCCGCGTTAGCGAGGTAGCGTTAAGAACAGAGGACTGGGCCTTTTTTGGAATATCCTCACCTGGCCCCCTCTGTTCCTTCTTTTGGAAAATTTAAAAAAAAAAAAAAAAAACGAGAGGGGAGGATTTCCAGCCCCCCGCTCCCTCCCCTTTTAGTCGCCTTCTACGACACGCAGGGAATACGTGGGAAGCATTCTTAATCCCCTATCCCCAGGGATAAATAATAATAATAATAATAATAATAATAATAATAATGATGATAATAATAATAATAATAATAATAATAATAATAATATTAATGCAAATCCATTGGTGGTGTCAGCATATTGGTTGGTGTGGTATGTTGGGGTGTGTGTGGTATGTTGGGGTGTGTGTGGTATCAACGTTGGGGTGTGTGTGGTATGTTGGGTGTGTGTGGTATGTTGGGTGTGTGTGGTACGTTGGGGTGTGTGTGGTATGTTGGGTGTGTGTGGTATGTTAGGTGTGTGTGGTACGTTGGGGTATGTGTGGTATGTTGGAGTGTGTGTGGTATGTTGGGGTGTGCGTGGTATGTTGGGGAGTGTGTGGTATGTTGGGTGTGTGTGGTATGTTGGAGTGTGTGTGGTATGTTGGGGTGTGTGTGGTATGATGGGTGTGTGTGGTATGTTTGGTGTCTGTGGTATGTTGGGAGCGTGCTTTGTTGGGTGTGTGTGGTATGTTGGGGAGTGTGTGCTATGTTGGGTGTGTGTGTGGTATGTTGGGGAGTGTGGTACGTTGGGGTGTGTGGCATGTTGGGGTGTGTGTGGTATGTTGGGGTGTGTGGTATCTTGGGTGTGTGTAGTATGTTTTGGTGTGTGGTATGCGATGGGGGTGTGGTATGTTGGGCCTGTGGTATGTATGGATGTGTGGTGCGTAGAGGTGTGTGGTATGTAGGGGTGTGTGGTATGTAGGGGTGTGCAGTATGTAGGGGTGTGTGGTATGTAGGGGTGTGTGGTATGTTGGGGGTATGTGGTATTTTCGAGACGCGGTATGTCGATTAAGTGGACTGACACAGAGGCGTGGGTGACGAACTGGGTGGCGTGGATAACGGGACAGGGAGGCATGGATGACAGGCTGGTAGGCGTGGATGATGGACCTGATGGCGTGGATGACAGACGTAAGGACATGGAGTGAGAGGTGGGCTGTGCGATGCCGGTGGGTAGAGATGGGGAGCATATGGGTGGGGAGGGGCAGGAGCTGAATGGTGCAACAGCCGGGTGGAGAAGGGGCAGCACGTTGGATGGGGATGGGGCAACAGGAGGGTGGGGAAGGGGCTGCAGGGGGTAAGGATGGGGTAACAAATGGGTGGAGATGGGGCAGCAGGTGGGGTGGAGGGGCAGGAGGAGGGTCCGGCAGGTGGTGGGGAAGGAGGGAGGGAGGGAGGAGGAGGAGGGAGAAATAGGAGGACATCAGGAGCAGGAGGCCAGGCATCCCCTCCCTTCTCCCTCAAACCCCTAAACCCAACCCAACCCCACACACCCTCGTCTCACAACTGTCGGGAAAGTTCAGAAGCAGCAGAGGAGGACCGATACCCACCCAGGCTACCGAGGCCTCGCCCGGAGACCCACCCTCACTACTACTACTACTGCTGCTGCTGCTGGTGGCGGGGTGACATCCGAGAGCAGAGGGCGAGGCATCAACGTAACATTCCTGACGAAGTGATGATCGTTTACGATTGTGACACATTCCTGGTGTGGGTACAGCGAGTCTGGCTCACCTTGAGGAGGAGTGAGGGGGTGGTCCTTAGCACAGGATCTGGGCCCGTGGCACTGGAGTGCGTGCAAGCACCAAGTCCCCCGCCACGCCCCTCCTCCTCCTTCTCCTCCTCCCTCACCTGTGGCCACCACGTGACCCGGGGCAGCATCCGGCACCTAGTTAAAGGACCACTGGCGGAGGAGGAGGAGGAGGAGGAGGAGGAGGGAAGGGAGAGTGTTCAGCGCAACGGGATATTGGCCGGCAGCCCAACATGAGGGAGGGGAAGCCTTGCCACGTCTTCATCTATGCCCCAGGACACGCTCCGTAAAGCCAGGGAGGAGAGGGGACGGAGGGAGGGAGGGAGCGCCCTCTTGACTCTCACACCCTCTCTCTCTATCTCGTCCACTTTAGCTACTCCTGCTGGAGGGAGAGGAGGAGGGGAGGTGGTGGTGGTGGGGGGGGGGAGCAGGATACTGGTCCTGAGCCCCCCTTATCCCACCCCACACACCCCTCCCCCATGGGGGGAAAGTGCCAGGGGAGGGAGGGGAGGCACGAGGCACCTTCTGCCCCACCCCTCCTCCTCCTTCTTCCCCTCCCCCAACCCCCCGCAACAGGAGTGCCGGGTGAGGAGGAGGAGGAGGGGAGGCTGGAGGGCACCTCCTCCTGTCTCCCCTAACATGGTCATGACTCGGGCCCGGCCTCGAGTCCTGCCGGCCTGCAGGATCTGCTGCTCTATTTATACAGCGCCACGACCTATGTCCACCCTGAGCTGAGGAAATTTGCCCCGCTGCTGTATATATATATATATATATATATATATATACATACATACAGAACCGCCACTCTTGCTATGTGTGAGGAATGAGCTCTGTGCCACAGCACAAGGGGTTAGGTATACATAGAGAGAGAGAGAGAGAGAGAGAGAGAGAGAGAGAGAGAGAGAGAGAGAGTCGGGCTGACGGACGCTGGCCTACCTGGCGGCGGTGGCGCGCGGCGGCAGACAAACTGCCTCTAGCCTGTTACGGCAAATAATAGATATTCAGCAGGTGTCCTCGATCTGCACATGCCGAGGCGGAGCCGCCTGCCGGCGAGGCAGCAGCAGCAGCAACAACACCACCACCACCGCTCCTTTAAAAAAATGAAAAAAAAAAAAAAAGAAAAAAAAACCGAGAGGCGCAAGGAGAAAGCTGAGTTATTATCTACCTTATGGAGAGAGAGAGAGAGAGAGAGAGAGAGAGAGAGAGAGAGAGAGAGAGAGAGAGAGAGAGAGAGAGAGAGAGAGAGGGGAGTGGGAGGTGGGCGTTGGGCGGTGGTGTGAGGGCGATCCACGGCGCCCACACTGATATGCCATTCATCCGTGGCAGGCAGGCAGGAGGCCACTCGAGTGGCCCCCAGAGCTGTGTGTGTGTGTGTGTAGCAGTAGGGCAGCTCCAGCCAGCTGCTGTCACACATTACTGTGTATCAGACGTACGTATTCATGTATACTGATGTAGGGCTGTCCGTGTACTTCCCTTGAACACGATATACGACCCTTGAGCATGATATATACGACCCTTGAGCACGATATATACGACCCTTGAGCACGACTATATATATGACCCCTGAGTACGATGGTCCGAGAGCTTGGTATGATATGAACGGCCTTGGTACCAAGGGTGGGCTCCGAGTCCGCAAGGCCACCAGACTTAAAGGGCAGTAAACCCGTCCTGTTCAGGGTGTTTAAAAGGTCTGTCCAGTACCCACAACCAGGCCGGGTGTGGTGGACACCTCTCTCTCTCTCTCTGGCTCGGAGGGCTGAGGTGAGGTCAAAGCCTGGAGGAGGATGACAGGGAGCTGGTGTGGATGGACCTGAGTGCACGGATGGCGCCAGGCCACCGCCAGAGATTGTGAACATACCGGGCGGTGACTCTGCAGGAAGAGAAAGCCCGTGGTCGCGTGGTGACTATATTGGGATGGAAGGAGGAGGAGGAGGAGGTGACACAGGATCGGAAGGAGCGTATTCAGTAAAGGTATCGTTGGGTGAAAACTCGAAGGGACGCGTGTGGAATTGGCCCACTAGATGTTCACCCTCAGTGTCTAGGAGGGAGTGCTGATGATCAGGGAGGAGCAGTGGGAGGGAGAAGGGAGAATAAGGACTGCTGGAGGTGTGAGGAGGTAAGGGAGGCTGCAAGCTGGTGAGGTGTGAGGTGGAGGTGATGTGGGGACTAAGGACTGATGCAGAATGGAGGGGGAAGGGGCTCTCTGGAGTTGGGAGGGTGTGGTGAGATGTGGGGAAATTATGGGGGGGGGAGTGCTTTTCCAGTAGTGAGTTGGGTGGGGGAAAATGGGTAGCTGGAAAGGTGACGAGCAGTGGGGGGCTGATGGGAAACCTGGGGACAGTGGGGAGGGATGGGGAGGCACAGAGTTGAATGGGAGGGTGGTCAATGACACTGTTGAGCAGGAGGGGTGATAGTGCTGGGGAGAGGGTTGAGGGGCGCGTGGAATGGGAAAGTTAACACGAGAGTTGTGGGGAGAGTGAGGAAGAGTGTGGGGGCGCTGTGGTTACTGATAAAAAGACTGGACCTCTCCTGCCTATCGACAACAGTGGTGTTCCTCAGGGGGATCCTGTCTCACCTCCTATCTTAAAACATCCTCTTTATTTATGATACTCTCGAGCCTCGGGACCAAGAGAGACCCTCTCAGACTTGCGCTCTCCCTAACATCGCTGAAATACCGACCTTCCTCACTACGTTCATCACAGCAGCCAGCTCGCTTCACCTCTCATACTTCATCCCCCACTTGGACAACATCTCTCCTTGGGGATTGGATGTAATCTCGTCAAACTCAGTACTTTCAAAATCTAATTCCTCTTCATTACACCTCTCTCTGTGGTTACCTTTCAGTAAGGTATCTGTCCTTAAATCTCTCGATTCTGTAAGTACAATTGGCATCGACTCAACCACCTCAGAGAGCAGTTAAGGGAGAAGGGGGCTGACTGACCTACCCTTGTGTGAAAGACTGTTCACACGTCTGGGGGCTAGATAGCAGCTCCCTCCTCCTCCTCCTCTTCCTCCTCCACCTCGTTCTCGACCGACTTCACCCACAGGCAATTCACCTTATTAACTCTCACTTTCTCAACCTAAATCCCTTTCTCTCCACTGCAAAACTGAGTCCGTCTCTCGAACAGACATGACTCTGCTCTCATGAGTTGCCAGCGCGCGTGCCACCGCCCTGACCAGGTCACGCACCACCCAGCTGTTCGCCACCATCAAACGAGTTTATTGTGCAAGACTTGGCAACCGAAAGACTGGCCGATTCGACATTTGTTTCCTTCCTTCCACGGCTATATAGTTGATATATATATATATATATATATATATATATATATATATATATATATATATATATATATATATATATATCATACTTATCATACTTGATCGCAGTTTCCCGCGTTAGCGAGTTAGCGCCAGGAAAAAGACCCATCCACTCATATACACACATATATACATACACGCATATAAACGTACATATAAATACATACACATATCAACATATACAAACATATAGATACACATGTACATATTCATAACTGTTCGCCTTCATCCACTCCCAGTGCCACCTCGCCCCACAGGAAACAGCATCGCCACCTCCTATCATTGAGAAGAGTTCTTATTATGAACAGTAAGACTAACACTTGATAAAACATTTAGTTTATCAGTTCACTACAGTTTCGGAGCATACTTACTCTATCAGGTGCCCAAATCACAGGCCAACTCCTACGGATGGATGAACGGCTGGGTTGACTGTGAACAGACGGCCGCGACTAGAATTCGAACCTATGCGCTCGAGAAAGCCCGGCCGGCCCGCGAATGCGCCAAGGCTCGGAACCCTAACCGCTACACCACGGAAGTACATGAAAGACACCAGTCAAAGGCAATAAACTGCAACACCAGGACACACAAATTCCCACACAGACCTCACATGAAAACCAAACAGAAGGAACGTAAACGACCGTTCCAAACCCCAGACGGTAGGGTCTACATGCTGAAACGTGAGACCGACTGACCCGGATCCCTCAATTCGGCAATATTAACATGACGTTATCCCGCTGGTGTACAGCGTTAGTGTACAGACTGCACACTGTACGAGAGGCACCGGCCGGCGTGGGGTTACCAGCCGGGGGGCGTGGGAGGCGAACCACCCCGTGACACAGTTCGGTTCAAGCTAACGCGTCCGACTTCCAAGCGACGGGGAAGCGATGTCTTTTTATGATGGTTAACCCCATGTCCACGTCGGTTTGACCCTTGGGTACGATAGAATGGCCTTTGGGCTGACTCTCGAGGGTCAGGTCAAAGTGCCAGACCATGAGACCCGCGGTTTTTCTTCTTCCACCGAAGATGGAAAGAGTGATGTAACTGTGGGATTTCGCGACGTGAATGATAATGGAGACAAGAGGTGGTCAACGACGCCAGAAAAACAGTGAGGGAGGGACACCTGCCCTAAGCTACCCCTCACTCTTGGCTCCCCGGGCTACTAAAGCCCTTGAGCACGACCACATACGAGCCTTAAGTATGACGACCTGGCCTCAAGGCAGGCCATTCAGAACTCAAAATTGACTCCACCAGAAGCACAATCAAGACCGACAGCTGAGGTTCTGGGGTCGTCCATTTGTTTCTCAGTCTTAAGGAGCAAGGTTGGCCACACGCATGGCCAACTGTGGCCACATACTGAAATACTAGCCACTTCCGTCGTGAGGAATGTGTACACAGACTACGAAGCACAGACGATACCTCGTATTTCAGGTAATACGTAATACGTTAGTCATTGCGCAAGTGCTGCTTGTATGTGGCTCGCACAGTTTGTACATTGGAACCATCGTCTGTAACAGGTTTAGATAATTAATCAAATAATGCTATTTTATGCATATATATATATATATATATATATATATATATATATATATATATATATATATATATATATATATATATATATTCCTATGAGTCCAAGGGGAAAATGAAACACGAAAAGTTCCCAAGTGCACTTTCGTGTAATAATCACATCATTAGGGGAGACACAAGAGAGGAATATAACAGTCATTTGATATACATCGAAGAGACGAAGCTAGGACGCCATTTTGGTAAACACGGTAAACACCGTGTGTATGTCTTCTGGTTATTTGATACACGTACATGTGTAAATGTGAAAAAAAAAAAAATTACTGTCGGTGCGTTAACATATTCTGGAGGCAAACTCCGGTCAACAGCGGAAAGCGGCGTGACTTGACTGAGCTGCGGCTCTTGCTTGCACGGCAGACACGAGAACGTCCAACCTGTGTTGCGGTCAGTGACTGGTCGGCGGGAAGTCGAGGGTCCGCCGTCCTCCGTCGCCCAGAAGACTGGACGTCGGGGGCTTCCTGTCTGTGTCGTTCGCCGCCACCGCCTCTCTAAAGGTCTTGAACGACTGACGACGGAACACCTGACGTCCACCGTTCTCTCTCTCTCTCTCTCTCTCTCTCTCTCTCTCTCTCTCTCTCTCTCTCTCTCTCTCTCTCTCCTCGCTCACTGCACTCTCAAGGATACCCCGAGGTACTTCAACTCCCACAACCAACCCCTGTCCGATCAACCCGCCCCCCACCACCACCACCAGAAGTCAACACTCTAAAGAACCCTCCCAGGATACATGTCCTTGTAAAGTCCTTCAACTCTTCCAAACCCGTCCCGCTAGTCACCCAGTCCCAAAGGATTCATGGCATTAACTCCAGCACCTGGAACCTGGATCCTCCGCCTCAGTAATGCACTAGTGTCATACACGCATTCAACACACTGCAACTCCCACGACCAACCCACGGCGTCCCTCACCACCACCACCACAAGTCAACACTGAAAAGAACCCTCCAAGATACGACGTGTCTTAAAAGTCCTTCAACTACTCGAACCCCGTCCTTCCAGTCACCCAATCACAAGCACTTGGAACCTGGACCCTCTGCCTCAGTAATGCACGTGTTATACACTCACTCAACCTGACCACCTCCGCAAATGTTCTTCTTCTTCTTCTTCAGCAGAAGCTGAGATCAGGAGAATGCGAAGCTCCAATATGAGAAATCAAAGGAGGTATGGCTTGCCAAAGACGCCTGAGAACAGCATGGGACACCTACCCTCAAGTCCTCCCTTGGCTCTTTGGCCATTCGGCCCTCAACCACGCAACGGTACGACCCTAGTCTTGGACCTGGTACTTCAGGCTCGAAGTCACTCTACCAAGGGGCAAATTCCAGCCCGACACCTGACGTCTTTAAGAACCTTTCAAGAAATTCTTTTTCCTTCTATGTTAAGGAGAGTCATCTCACGAGACCATTCGTAGCCATACAGGTCCTAATACGATTCACCGACGTATACTTCCATACCCAATACAGCTTCATAAGAACAAAGGAACCGAGTTCAGACTGATAACGTTAGAGGAAAACGCTTTACACAAAGCAAATCAAATATTCCATATCCTGTTTTCTTTCTTCCAAGAACCACATTACGGACTGTGCTTGCTCAGACCTTCGATATCCACTGGTATGGAAAATGACACAAAACAGAACATGAGACATGCAAGACGCATTACACGAGACGCTACATCTTTGAGTAGGATTGTGAGGATGGTGAGGGGGCGGGGATGGTGAGAGGAGGAGGTGGGTGAGGTAGGAGGGATGGTTAGAGGCAGTGGATGGTGAGGGGGTGTGGCCAATGAGAGGATCACGATAGTAAGGAAGAGGAGGAAGTAATGAGAAGCAAGGTTGAAAAAGGGTGATGAGGTGGTGATGGGTGCTATGAGGAAAGGTGAATGATGAGTGAGGGGTAGGAGGGAGGAGGTGCCACGGGGCAGGAGATACCAAAAGCAGGAGGTACGCACCAAGGGCAGGGCACGGCTGTAAGGGCCATGCTGAGGGTGGGGTGAGGGGGCAGGCAAGCTGCAGACGATACAAAACAGGTCCTCTGCGATTCGCCACACACGAAAATACCCCGACACAGAAAACACCGAGGAAGAACGTGGACGATCGAGAAAAAAAATATATCACACCCATTGGGTCGTACTTCAGCGAGGCATCCTCACAGACAGGGTCTGGCTGATACTAGAGGGCAACACTGACCCAGACCACTGACACAGACCTGCAGCCTCATATCACTATGGGAGGAGGAGGCCGTCAGCCACCGATCCCTTGTACACAAAGAACAAAGCTTAGCCCAACATCGCTACCTTTCCTACGACTCCCAAAGCCAACAAGAAACGCCAACACCACATACGCTGCTCCTAGTCTGCCGTGGTGTGTGTGTCAATAAAAAAAAAAAAAAAAATTAGGGCATCAATAAAAAGAAAAACGCTTATCCAATTAACCAAGGAAAACGCTTTTCCAGCTAACCATCCCACACACCCACACACACACACACACTCTAGACAGTCGACACCACACGCCTGCAGTGTACATAGGCTCTTTAACTCTCTCTCTCTCTCTCTCTCTCTCTCTCTCTCTCTCTCTCTCTCTCTCTCTCTCTCTCTCTCTCTCTCTCTCTCTCTCCCATTTCAGAGCTACACTTTCTCCTGGCCAGCGCCTTTCCCCTTCCTCTCTTAAAAGAGCGAGATAAGAGATGGGGTGTGAAGGACGACACAGGTTGCTGGCCAGTGGCAGGCCTGGTGGGTTCGTGACGAATATATCAATTAAGAGAAAGTTCACACTCTCGCGGCATACAACCCGGGATGTTATGCCCTGAGCCAATGTGAGATGCTCTCTCTCTCTCTCTCTCTCTCTCTCTCTCTCTCTCTCTCTCTCTCTCTCTCTCTCTCTCTCTCTCCTACGTCCTTCTTGTGGATGTCGACAACGCTGCCCAGCCCTACAGACCCTCATTCCCTCAACGGACACAGCAATAAGGGGAGGAGGGACAAGACTACTTCCCAAACCCCAACCGGAGGGAGGGAGGAGGGCACTTTGAGTCCTTGTCTACTCGGGAGATGGAGAGCGTAGACATTCACGATATTCTCCTACGTTCAAAATACAGTCTAAATATTCTCTAAGGCGCTGTCTACATTGCCTCGAATTCCATTGAGACAAGTCTGAGATGAGTACGTGAACAAAGGCAGTTTTATCAAAGGCTATTCATTTTCAATGTTTCTCCTCCAGCTGACTCACCGGCATCGGCCACACACATCCCACAGTACTGCCCCACCTCCAGGCAGGTCCTCCTGCACCAGCGACCCCAATTGACCCCATAAACTGTCCTCTGTGACCTAGTTCACCCTCCTGTGCCGTCTACCTCACGAGTCCTCCTCCCTCTCCCTCCGTCTCTCTCTCTCTCTCTCTCTCCCCAGTCTCTCTCTTTGTCCCTCTTCCTCTCTTTGTCCCTCTCACCCCTCTCTTTCTACCCTCCTCTCCGCGTTCCTTTACAGATTCCGACGCTCTTATTAATCGGTTTTGCGTCCGTCTGTCTCCCAGACGACTGGCCTGTTTTCCCTCCCCCGCCGCCCCACAGTACACTAAACTCGCCTGTGGGCGGTTGTCGGATCCACCTCCTCATCTGGCCACGTTTCCTGAAGCTACAGTTCGATTAGTTTTTCTCCTCTCCCTCCTCCTCCTCCTCCCCTCGTGCCTTCTGTTTCAGCACACGTCGACAGCACATCAAGGCCGCAAGTGTCCCGAGAGTTCAAGTGTCATCACCTTCCGTCTTGTGCCTGGGGACCATTGCGACGCCTTCGAACAAAGTCGTCGCGGGAGTAGGTGAGGATCTCAAATGCCAGTACCGTCGGAGATTGTGGGAAGGGGTTCGCCTATAGACAAGAGGTTCTGCATAAAGGTTGTTGCATTGTTGATATGATTTCCTAAACGTCTCGAGACCTCTGGATGCATATGGGTGGTAGCAAAACCTCGGAGACACCCCTCGTGTCCAAGAGGACCCCATCAAGACGCCGCCTTCCAACCCCATCAGGTCAACATGCACCTCAACCCCGCCAACTGGCGGACGCGAAAGCGACTTTGTTTCTCTTTACCTTCCGTACGTCCGGGTAAAATGCCTGAGGAGGACCTAACTACACGCAGGGGCATCTTGTACGAAGTGCAACATCCTCTCTCTCTCTCTCTCTCTCTCTCCGGTAGGTAGCCATCGAGCAGCGAGGTACATTACCGGCCTCATTACCTCGCTTGGGGTACCGGGGGCGCGTGGCGGCTGGCGCAGTGAGCCACCACTTCAGTAGCTGTCAAGTGTCACGCCTTCGGCCCGGGCAGATACGCCTCACCCACACGCGGGCAGATGGCTGGGTTTCACTCTACAAAACATTCAACCTCTCTACCTCACAGAGAGAACACTTGACGACACGCAACTCGCACGATTCGTTTTTTGCATCCAAATCTTTTTTTTTTTTTTCCTGCGGTGAGCACTACGCGCTGGCCCTGCCTTTAAGAGCACAAACGTGTCGTGAAGTGAGCGAGTAATGTTCTCCTTTCACTTTCCATCGCCGGCAAACTTGCAATTTTCCAGCCATATTCGTCGCTGCTGCTGCTGTTGTAGCTCTTGTAGCACCTGCTGTTGTTGCTGTTGTAGCGGCTGCTGTTGTAGCTGCTACTGTAGCTCTTGTAGCACCTGCTGTTGTTGCTGTTGTAGCTGCTGCTGTTGTTGCTGTTGTAGCTGCTGCTGTTGTAGCTCTTGTAGCATCTGCTGTTGTTGCTGTTGTAGCTGCTGCTGTTGTAGCTGCTACTGTTGTTGCTGTTGTAGCTGCTGTTGTTGTTGCTGTTGTAGCTGCTGCTGTTGTAGCTGCTGCTGTTGTTGTTGTTATAGCTGCTTATGTAGCTGCTCTCCCCCGAGTTCTCATTACCGTGGAGATCCCGACCTCACCGTCACCAGCCGACGTCCAAATCTGTTCTCGTCCCCTGTGAGGGAGAGAGAGAGAGAGAGAGAGAGAGAGAGAGAGAGAGAGAGAGAGAGAGAGAGAGAGAGAGAGAGAGAGAGAGAGAGAGCACCAGAGGTGCCGCGAAGACTTGCTCCTTCCGTACTTCCATCATCCCCTCCCCTCCCTTCTTCCCCAACAGAAACGCAGCAAGAGGCGTTGCCTAAAGTGGGACGCGACGCCCAGGAGAGAGAGAGAGAGAGAGAGAGAGAGAGAGAGAGAGAGAGAGAGAGAGAGAGAGAGAGAGAGAGAGGTGTGGACCCCATCCAGAAGCACGATCACCAACCCTCCCTCCCTCCCTTGGCCATCGCAGGTCGACGGCGGCGGGGCTGGGCGGGATGGAGGGTCGTCGACACACACCGACCCCGTCTTTCACCCTCCTCACACGACAACCCTTCCTAGACAAAGAAGAGCCCGTGACAACGTGAGGAACCCCCCTCTCTCATCTCACAATGAGGGAGGGGGGTCATGAGGAAGGTGTAAGTGAGATTACGTCTGTCGTAATCACAAAGTATGAGCCACCGTTATGTCTTATAATCAATAATGGATTTATCACTCTCGAAACGGTGGGCGGTTAGCGTTCCTGACCGTGACGCATTCACGGGGCCGCGCAGGGGTCGAGGGCATGGGTTCGAATCCTGGAAACGGCAGTCGGTCCACAGTCAATCCGGCTGGCTGTTCATCCACCCCCCAGAGGTAGGTCGATAAAACTGAGATGGCTTTGATTAAGGCCTTTGATTAGGGTCTCAGCTGCCCGTGCCGTCTCAGCTAACAAAGAACAAACAAAAAACTACAGGGGTGCCCAAAAAATGTACTCACTTTTTGACACCCTTCAACATTGATTCTTTTTTCTTTTTTCAGATCCAACTGACCCTAAGAATGGCAGACGTCCCCCCAAAAATGTACTCACTCTTCAAAAGACAATAAATGCAGTGTTTATTGACTTAGAAACAAGATTAACGGTTGAAATGAATCAAATTCAGTTAGTTACAGGGTGTCAAAATGCGAGTACATTTTTTGGGGACACCATATATATATATATATATATATATATATATATATATATATATATATATATATATATATTCAAACAGGCCATTACAGATGCACGCCAGACAGACGTAAAGGACTTCGAGGTTCCTAGTCGAACCAGAGTTACAGATGATGAGGAGTGAGGAAATGTGTTGTGTCTGCTGGAAGATATGACTCCTGGAGGTCATGAGGGGAGGGTTGTGAGGGGGAGAATGGCCCTACCGAAGTAGTGGTGAGGCAGCGCGGAGGAGAGGACCTGAGACTCACAACGGTACAACAGAAGCTGACAACAGAGACAGACCACACCAACCACAACCTCGCAACGGGAACCATAATTCACCAACACAACATAGACAGACCACCACGACCACAACCTCACAATAGAGACAGACCACACCAAACACAACCTCACAACAAAGACAGACCACACCAAACACAACCTCACAACAGAGACAGACTAACACCAAATACAACCTCACAACAGAGGCAGACTACACCAAATACAACCTCACAACAGAGACAGACTACACTAAACATAACCTCACAACAGGAGATAGACCACACCAACAAAACCACACAACAGAGACAGACCACACCAACACAACCACACAATGGAGAAAGACCACACCAACAAAACCACACAACAGAGACAGTCCACACCAACACAACCACACAATGGAGAAAGACCACACCAACACAACCACACAATGGAGAAAGACCACACCAACACAACCACACAATGGAGAAAGACCACACCAACATAACCACACAATGGAGAAAGACCACGCCAACACAACCTCACAACACAGACAGACCACATCAACACAACCTCACAACACAGACAGACTACACCAAACACAACCTCACAACAGGAAACAACCACATCCTCACAACACAAACAGACCACACCAACACAACCTCAAAACACAAACAGACCACACCAACACAACCTCACAACGGGAAAAATACCTCACCAACAAAAGAGGAAGACAGACCACACCACCACAACAGGAGACATACCTCACCACCACAACGATAGACATACCTCACCACCACAACGATAGACATACCTCACCACCACAACGATAGACATACCTCACCACCACAACGATAGACATACCTCACCACCACAACGGGAGACATACCTCACCACCACAACGATAGACATACCTCACCACCACAACGATAGGCATATTTCACCACCACAACGATAGACATATTTCACCACCACAACGGGAGACATATCTCACCACCACAACGGAAGACATGCCTCACCACCACAACGGGAGACATACCTCACCACCACAACGGGAGACATACCTCACCACCACAACGGGAGACATACCTCACCACCACAACGGGAGACATGCCTCACCAACACAAAGGTACACAGATCCCCACCATCACCACCACCACCACCACACCGCAGAGCTTCGTCACGGGAAGCCCATAAAAAAAGAATCAAGAGAACATCTTCCCTGGGAACCACAGCCGGGAACATTCCTACACACACACACACACACTCACACATGATCATCATCACCAGTCATACACAAGCCACACCGAGGGAAGGAGGAAGAAAGCGAGCCTGGACGAGACACGGAGGGAGGGAGGGCTCGCGTCTCTCTCTCTCTCTCTCTCTCTCTCTCTCTCTCTCTCTCTCTCTCTCTCTCTCTCTCTCTCTCTCTGAGGGAGGGATGGAGGGCTCGCGTCTCTCTCTCTCTCCCTCCCTCCCTCTCTCTCTCTCTCTCTGAGGGAGGGAGGGCTCGCGTCTCTCTCTCTCTCCCTCCCTCCCCCCGTCTCTCTCTCTCTCTCTCTCTCTCTCTCTCTGAGGGAGGGAGGAGGGCTCGCGTCTCTCTCTCTCTCTCTCTCTCTCTCTCTCTCTCTCTCTCCCCACACACACACACACGCACATCTTCGCAAGGCGCCCCACAGGATACTTTTACCGGGCCCAGGGTCTCGTGCACGTCTACTGCCACCGCTCGGCCATTTCTTGTGGCCACACTCGCCGATGACTATATAAAAAAGAAAGAAATTTCTTTTCTTCTCTTTTTTTTCTCTCTCTCGATGTGAAGTGTGTCATACAACGATACCAGGAAATGCATTTCTTGCTCCCAAGAACAATGTTAGTTACGGAGGGGAAAAATAATTGATCTTGGATTTTGTAAAAGATATTTCTAAAATGAAGGAATATCACACACACACACACACACACACACACACACACACACACAACCGATCTTTCCCCGTCTTCCTCCGGGAGCAAGACAGGTATGATGGTGGTGGTGGTGATGGTGGTGGTGATGGTGGTGGTGATGGTGGCGGTGGTGTGGTGGTGATGGTGGTGGTGATGGTGGTGGTGGTGGTGGCGATGGTGGTGGTGGTGGTGGCGGTGGCGGTGGTGTGGTGGTGATGGTGGTGGTGGTGGTGATGGTGGTGGTGGTGATAGTGATGGTGATGGAGGTGATGGCGATGGTGGTGGTGGTGATGGTGGTGATGGTGGTGATGGAGGAGGAAGTGGTGGTGATGGTGGCGGTGATGGTGATGGTGGCGGTGGTGGTGATGGGGGAGGAGGATGAGGAGGAAGTGGTGGTGGTGATGGTGGTGGTGGTGGTGATGGGGGAGGAGGATGAGGAGGAGGAAGTGGTGGTGATGGTGATGGTGGTGGTGAGGGGTATTAGAGAGTAGTGGTGGAGACGGTGGCGGCGTCGGAATGCAGCGGGAGCCGGGAGGGTGAAATCACGGGAGGCGGTTGGTCTAATAAGAGGACGGACGGACCCACCTCATCCACCTCCCTCAAAGACCACGTCTCTGTAGCAGACCACACACACACACACACACACACACACACACACACACACACACCAAACGTCTGGGGATATCTTCATAACCGTCGAAGAATATCGGGTCCTGCCGATTACACACGGTGTCATATCTATCTCCTTAATAACCGTCGAAGAATATCGGGTCCTGCCGATTACACAGGGCGTCATGTTATCTTCTTCATAACTGTTGAGGAATATCGGGTCCTGCCGATTACACACGGTGTCATATCTATCTCCTTAATAACCGTCGAAGAATATCGGGTCCTGCCGATTACACACGGTGTCATATCTTATCTTCTTCATAACTGTTGAGGAATATCGGGTCCTGCCGATTACACACGGTGTCATATGTTATCTTCTTCATAACTGTCGAGGAATATCGGGTCCTGCCGATTACACAGGGCGTCATATCTTATCTTCTTCATAACTATCGAAGAACATCGGGTCCTGCCGATTACACACGGTGTCATATCTATCTCCTTAATAACCGTCGAAGAATATCGGGTCCTGCCGATTACACAGGGCGTCATATGTTATCTTCTTCATAACTGTTGAGGAATATCGGGTCCTGCCGATTACACACGGTGTCATATCTTATCTTCTTAATAAACGTCGAGGAATATCGGGTCCCGCCGATTACACACGGCGTCATATCTATATCCTTAATAACCGTCGAAGAATATCGGGTCCTGCCGATTATACACGGCGTCATATCTTATCTTCATAACTATCGAGGAATATCGGGTCCTGCCGATTACACACGGTGTCATATGTTATCTTCTTCATAACTGTCGAGGAATATCGGGTCCTGCCGATTACACAGGGCGTCATATCTTATCTTCTTCATAACTATCGAGGAATATCGGGTCCTGCCGATTACACACGGTGTCATATGTTATCTTCATAACTGTTGAGGAATATCGGGTCCTGCCGATTACACACGGTGTCATATCTTATCTTCTTCATAACTGTTGAGGAATATCGGGTCCTGCCGATTACACACGGCGTCATATCTTATCTTCTTCATAACAATCGAGGAATATCGGGTCCCTCACCACCACACTGCACAAGGGAGGGAGATCTTCCTCCTTTGAATATTCCCGAGGAATATCTCGAAGCCACCTCGCCACACGACCGATATCTCGAAGCCACCTCGCCACACGACCGATATCTCCAGGCCACCTCGCCACACGACCGATATCTCGAAGCCACCTCGCCACACGACCGATATCTCGAAGCCACCTCGCCACACGACCGATATCTCGAAGCCACCTCGCCACACGACCGATATCTCGAAGCCACCTCGCCACACGACCGATATCTCGAAGCCACCTCGCCACACGACCGATATACCGAAGCCACCTCGCCACACGACCGATATACCGAAACGAACAAAAAGACTTGAAATGAAAGAAATGAAAAAAAAAGAAAAGAAATGATCTAATTCTAAACGAACGGAACTGACACCACTCTATGACACGGTGTCACAGGCTAACTGACACCACTCTCTGACACGGTGTCACAGGCTAACTGACACCACTCTCTGACAGGTGTCACAGGCTAACTGACACCACTCT